>NW_019384349.1:820622-936394 GCF_000671375.1 Centruroides sculpturatus
ATACTCTTATAAAAAAAAAGAAGGTAAACTTAATTTGTAACGAATACGAAACTATCGCTAGTCATGGTTTCCTACGTCATCATTGTTTCCTTCGGTTGAAAAATGGCGTCAGGCGAAGAGGATTGTCATAATGACCCGAATTTTGCTGTCGTATGTTCATTCCTATTAAATTTCGGCGATATATATGGACTAGAATTAACAATATCGGACATTAAAAGAATGCTAGAAGACACCAAAAATGGTAAGATCGTTTTGCCGTCCGATACGTTATATTTACAGTTTAGTCGGGAATATTAGGCCCGATTTAGGGTTCGTAAAGAACCATTCGGAAGAAGTAAATTCTCTACGAATTTAATCGGTATTTTGTCGACGTAAATAAATTCAAAAAGAGTTATTTTAAAAATGATTTCAGGTTTTGTTACTTGAAAAATCGATTGAAGATTCAAATTTTATTTTAGCCGCCAAAAGTTTTTAAGTCGGTCAAATATGAATTAATCGTTATCGAAGTTTTAAATTAATATTTATTCATTTTTTCTCTTACTCTTAATGTTTTTCACGTAAATTATTCGTTTGCTTAATTATTTAGCATTATATTTCGCATTTAAATATTCTCTTTATCTATGTAATTTTAAAAATTTAATTGAATATAAATAAGCGTTTTATACATACGCTCACGTTGGCGGATGTTTAACTTTAATTTTTGACAACGTGTTTGTTGCTTTGGGTTTGTTTTTAAATTGAAAAACAACACGTTCGGTCGCATTAAAATTAACCTTATTTTTTTAAAAATTTAATTAATAAAATTATGTGTATACAACCTGTATGATAAGTATTTAATTTATTATTAAAAAACATTTGAATTATTGATGTATATTACATTAATTAAAATGATATGTTTGAATTTTAAGTTGATTATATTTTTTTTGTTTTTTTCTAAAATTTAGTTGTGAATTTTTATTGTTTATAATAAATGACATCTCTTTATGTTGAATATATTTGATATGTTAAATGATTGTATGATTTTGATAGTAATTAATAATTCAGATAATAAATATAATGGGTTTACATCAATTAAATTACTTTCTGTATAAAATGCAAATAATAAAGCAAAATTTCTCATATAAATACTATATAAAGAAAAGAAAATTTTATAAAAAAAAAAATAGATAAATAAATTTTTCTCTCTTTTTTCTTTCTTTACTTTTTGTAAAATTTAGTTAACATTTTATTGTTTTTTTCTTTTAGTAATTTGTAAAATCAATGTAAATTTTATATGGAATGCTGTTCTTGATTTCATGAAAAATTTTATTGTAAATAATAAACTAATCTCATTATTAAATTATTTGTTTTATATATTTAATAAAGTAATTTGTTATAAATTTTAATTCAAAATTCTTTATTTTTTAAATAATTTTTGTTCTTTCTTTTTAGTTTTTTTATGTTTTGGTTTATTTAATATATAAATAAATATGCTTAGTGTAAAAAAAAACTCTAGATTTTATATTGGAATTATATAAATTACAAAATCATTTTAAAATATTTTGTAATGAATATAATACCAAATAATAATATCCAAATATTTATTTTCAATTTTCTTCTTTCCTAATAGTAACATAGTAATACTGTAGACTTGAATATATAATTGTTTTGATAGTGTATCAATAATTAATTTATAAGCCAACATTTAAGAATATTTAAAGTTATATAAATAAATTTTTTCAATCATTTTTAATTTTTTATTTGGTAAACTTAAAAATATATATTGATGTTAACTGTTAAGTAAATTTTAAATATTTTCTCATCCATATCTGAATCAATTATATTTATCATTTCAAAAAACAAATAACAATTTTTTTAAAATATAAAATAACATTTTATGAAGCTAGAAAAAACTTAATGCTCGATTTTATTTATTCAAAATTATCTTAAAATTGTAGTCACTTTACCTAAAATTAAAATGAAAAGTTAAATTATATATTATTTTGACATTGAAATATTTTTTTTAATATATTTTTTTCTTAGCTAAAATAAATCAATAATTACTTGTTTAAATTAATACTAAATGGCAACATATGCTATCCATTTCAACTTTATTATTGATACAATCAAATAGTAAGAATTAATTATTTATTTATTTTACATAATTTTGTTGGGAATTTCTTAACAAAATCCTCTAAATAAAGTATTTTTTAGTATTTGGAATGTATAAAAAATATTCTAAGCAAAATTTTATTAAATAAAAATATGCTTTAATGAAATTCATTTAATAGTTGATTTCAATTTTTTATTCTTTGGATATACCTGGAAAAATAGTCATGCTTTGCAAAATAACATAACTAAACATAGAATAAAAAAATAAATTAAACAATTTTCTAGGATTATATTATTTCAGGTGTGTTTTAAATTTGACTTTTTTTACTAAATAAGAATTGAAATGTAATAAAATTAAAATATTATATGAATCTAATTATTCAAAAATCTATACATTTATGTATTGAACAGATAACTTTATAAATGTAAATGTAAATAAATTTCTATACTTCAAAAATTTATGTATAAAACATATCAACTTTTCATTATATTTTACTTGAGTCTGTTTATTATGTATTACAAGGAAAAAATGTCCAAAAGTTTTTTGTTACTAAATTATTAAACATTTAAACCCAAATATTCAGCACCTTATAAATAGCATATTGTTTTATGACAAAATTTTAATATAATGCAACATATTAATATAATTTAAATTATTTGTAACTATGTATTAATTTTACATGAAACAACTAGAATTTTAATTATGCTAAATTGATATGAAAATAATGATTCAACAAGTTATTTTATAGAGTATAGACTTTTCAAATACATTACACATGATAAGATAGTGTTTTAAAATAAAATGATTGTATATTTAGATTCCATATAACATTATCTGAATTTAAAACAATATTTCATAAGGCCGAGAAGTGATATTTTATAATATACAACATACGCTAATATTTAACAATATCATATAGTAACTGGGCTGTTATGAAAGCTAAAATTTGACAAATTCTTTACTTTATGTCAACTTAGCATATAGAATAATTTTTGCATCTAATGCAAATTTTAATGCTTAGTAAAAACAGAAATAAATACTTTTTCAAAGTGTTTACTATATTTTTAATAAATAAATTTCTATTATTCAGCATATTTGTTCAATATTTATTTATTTATTTTATTTATTCAATATAAATAATAGCAATTGTTATTTTAGTTGGTTAAAACATCACCAGCAATTTTAAACAAATTGTTAAAAAAAAAAATACATATTAAATTATCTTGCCAAAATAACTAGACTTCTTCAAGTAGAATGTGATCCAGTAGAATATAGTTTTAAGTTTTAGTTTTTTACATGTTGTTCCTTGCTTACAAAGCAAAATCAGAAGCACATGGCTCCAGTCAAATTGACACCAGAGTTATTGTTTCCATGTGTTTTACCTGTTAATATGATATTAAATAAACACTTATATAAAATTTAAAAAAATTACCATATTTATTCAAATAATTCATGCCTTTGAGTAATTCACAGCCCTGTTTTTAAGATACTGGTTTAAAAAATGGAAAATACTTGATGAATGTAATTTATTACATATTTAACAAATTTTACTAATTTATGATTGTAAACAATAGCAACCTTCACTCTTTTGCTGTGTTGTAGCATTCAGGAAATGTAACATAATATTACAAATAATGGTGACACTCAGTTTACAAGTTCATGTGGTATTAAAAGAAAAAAACACTAGCAATGAGTTGCATAACTTTTCTGTCTGTTATGAGATTTTATTTTAAAAATAACTTATATATTATTAATCATAATAAAATTATGTAGGTTTCATCTGTTATGAGATTTTATTATAAAAAACTTTTTATATTATTAATTGTTAGAAAATGGCAAAAGCTTAATTTTGAGGATAGAGATGAGTTTTATAAAAAAAATTGTAAATGCTAATAATTAGTAAAGTCTTCATTAAGACAAACCCCTCTCAAGATATGATACATGATGTCCTTTTACGTCCCCATCCTCTCAACCTTTAAGCATTTAAATTTAATAGCATCAATGCCCCTTACACACAAGCTATCATGTCAAATTTAATTTCTTAATCTTCATCCCATCCTGAAATATTAAACAAAATAGATGATGTTAACACACACACACCAGAATTTTCTTGCCTTTTTTTTTTAATTTTTTGGGTTTAGAGAATTTCTTCCTATTCATCCAACAATAACTAACCTACCATTGCTTAAAAGAATATTGATCATAGATAGAGAGTCTTAGAATAAATTAGAATTATCAGGAGTTTATAATATTTCTTTACTTTATAACAGCAAAATTCTTTATTGCATAATTAATATGAATTTGCTGGTTTTAAATCTACTGACCCTTTTTAAATCATGCAATCCTATCTTATCTTTCATTATTTGAGCATTACAGTTTTTTCAAATGGAGAATTGCAGAACATGAAAAACATATGGACTACAGGAAATTACAAAAATTTGACAGCTTTCTTTTCAGTTAATATTGTTAGTACTCTTTGGAACTCCTAAAGGCAATAGATATTGCATTGAAACTCTTTACATGTAAATCTGTTAATATTCTTAGTTCATCAACTTACCATTAACCTTACATAGTGTGTTAATAGTGTGTTAACTGCTTACCTAGATATATTAAAATAATTTATGAATTATAGCTTATTATTTGTATAAAAATTTAAGATTATTTTGATTTATTTGTACTGTTTAATTATCTGGATTAATTATTTGTTGTATCATGGAATGTTTAAAAAAATTTGTACTGTATAGTGCAGGTAACACCATGCTTTTTGAAGAAAGGTCTAATGATAAAGGTCATGGTAAAATCATACCAAATCTCTTGCACAGTGTGTGGATTTTTGGCTGCCCAAATTCTGCAATTGTGCATATTCATGATACCATGCAGATGAAACTGAGCTTTGTCAGTCCACAAAATGTTCCATGGCCAGTTGTTGTCCAGTTCAGCAAAAAAATGAGTAAAAAATGCAGGGAAAATGACTCATGCATCCTGATCAGGACCAAGCAGCTGCTGAACATAGGAAATCTTATAAGGATAACAGTACAGAATTTGCCTTATCACTTTGAACACTATTTACTGGCTTGTTTAAAGACTTTTCAATATGCATGTGCTGCTTGTTTCCATAACATTTTTCATCGTTTCTTCCTGTAACATTTTGGCTTCATCCTCCACTGTCTGCTGTTCCAGAAGCTTCCATCCTCTGCTAAGTGTGACATTTGAGGAACCTGTTACTCCAAATTTCTGGATCGTTTTTAGGACAGCATTTACAGTCATTAGGTCATTTTTAAACCCTTCAATGTCCTGAGTTTTCACAATGTTGTCAAACCACAACTGTTATTTTGATAAAACTTCATGAGAAGTGCATCATTTTTGGTAATAGTATCATTATTTTTTAACATATTGCTTCTAACTGATAAGAAACTGATGCATTCCTCAGTATCAAACAAGCACCTTCACCTTCTACAAACTAGATGTAGTATCCTTGTACCCTTTGGTGCCCACGTTTGAAGCCATTACGGCTTCAAATGTGGGCACCAAACGTGCTTATCAACTTTCTGCTCCTCAAAAAGAGCTTTAATATCTAGCAGGTACTTGATATACGTGATGCACTGATTTTTATCACCGAGCATAATTATTTCCATTTCAATTGAAATATTTATTTACAGAAGCAGGGAGTTTCCATGGGTTCCCCTTTATCTGCTATTTTAGTGGAGCTCATTATGAGAGAAATTGAGCACAGAGTATTCAATTCCCCACTTGCCATCCACTACTTGCTGCTGTACTTGCATTACGTTGACTACATACTCATAGCATGGGAAGATAGAGATGCTGCATGAAAGTAAAAAATGTTTCAACTCTCAAGCATATATCCTTCCATTAACTTCACTTGGGAGAAAGAGAATGATGCAGTAATAACATTCTTAGATTTGTGCATACGTAGATCACCTGATGGGCCACAGTTCTCGGTTCACCACAAATCTAATATGGCACCACATATTATCCCAGCAGATGCTTTCCAGCCTTTGCAGTATGTTAATGCCACCATTGCCACCCTGATTAAAAGAGCCTTCTTACTGTCATCAAAGCAAGTGCTGGTAAATATGGAATTGAACACCATTAGTTTGGTAGTACAGACTGCTAGTTTCTTACATGCTAAGTTCATGCATGTGCTCTCAACATGATAAGAAAATCCCTATTTTCAAGTACCATGCTATTTAATAAGAGGGAATTTTCTGTAGTCTAGCCATTGTTGTCATACCTTGGACTCTCGTCCATACATATTTGCCATATTTTTAAGCAGCATAACCTTCTCCTGCCCCTATCCCCGCTACCAAGTCTACATAGGATCATATGCAATGACAAGGATAAATTCTCCACTTTAGAAAAATAGGGGTCTATACTGTACTGCTGGAGAATCTCGCAACAGGAATAAATACAAAGTACATTGGGGCCACAACAAGAATGCTTGCTAGCTGCCTAGCAGAACACCAAGATGATGTAGTGAATGGAAGGCACACCACAGAGCTTACAAAAAAGGTGCTCGAGCAGAGTTACAACCTGCTATGGACCCAAGCAACAATGATCAAGTGCTGCAAAAATTGAAAATTTGTCTTTATATGGGAGTCCCTTCTCACGGCAACCTCAGATGCATGCAACACTCCCACTCTCGACCTGCCCAATGTATGGGTCATGCTGTATAAGCGGTTAAACAACGATGCTCATCCAGTGTCACATTACTAACATGGATCTATGTCCATGCATGCGTCACTTTGCAACACACATATCACATCGCATGCATGACTTCGAACACATTCGAAAATTAGTTGCTCATTCTTAACAGTTTATCAAATATTTTAATTTGAAAATGTGTGTTCTGTTCTCCTTCTCAGTATATTCTGTACGTTCTTTTAAAACATTTATTCACCTGATGATGATGATTATAAATTTGTTGAAAGTACTTGCAATAAAAAAGCATTTATAATGCTTAACTCAGTGAATTCTCTGTCCTACTATACAATATTTGGCGTGAGTATTAATTTATAGTATTCCACTGTATAATTCTCCAATTATAACTTTTCACAATTTAAACTTTAATTATGAACACTAGGGTTTCTCATTTTCCGGTCTTTTGCTTGTCCTGGGATCCCGGGATAAAAGTGAACTGTTTCCCGGGATCCCGGGAAATCCCGGGATAGAATTAATTATTTTTAAGGTATACAAAATATCTTGAAATCAAATGATATAATTATTTTCCATTTTTTAAAGTAATTTTAAAGTTCTGTAACCTCCAAAATCATATTAATAATGCTGTGTAAGGTCTATAGGCCTATAATAAAAATTACCTTTAAATAACGTAGAAATTTTCACAAATAGAAAAAAATTAATTAAAGTTTGCTGGAAACTGCATACAACAACAACAAAAAAAATGTTTTGAATTGAGTTAAAAATTAAAAAAATGAACTTCTAATTTAGAAGGTAATTTTCGTTTTTTAAATAAAATATAATACAAAATATTGCAAACTTTTATAAGATTTTAAAAAGCAAAGATGGTCAATACTCCGATAACTCACTCTAATTCTTATTTTAGTAATGAAAAGTCTTGCCACCGAGAATGCCCTTTCCGATTCAATTGATGTGATTGGAATAGTGTTTAATGCATTTAAGAGAAGACAGATATTATGTGTTTTTTCACCTGTAGCCTGGAAGCTTTCGAGTTCGTTTTCGAGATTGTAGTACTTCTTTCGCTCTCTAGTATTCTTGATTTGTCTACCTTGGCTGCTTTAATAGCGGCATCAAGCTTAGAGCTCGATAATTCGGCAATTCATTTGGCTTTAATAATCAGGTTTATGAAGAAAAACTTCATACTTGCAGACTTTGTACTCGTTTGTATCCTTGCCCAATTTGCACAATCTGGCGTCAGGCATTTATTGAAGCTACTGGGCATGGTTAAAACTCAAGACAGCGTAAGCACAATTATTCCAGATATTACAGGTTCCGACAAGTAAAGAATTTTTATAGTCCTGCCACAAATAAGCTATATATTGATTATTGACCATTTGTGACATGCTATAACGAGCAAAAATTTAAAAAAACTAATAGGTAGGTTTAAAATTAATAAATACAAATGTATTCTGACAGTGAATGAGTTAATTATGCTTTCTATTTGCAAAATTCCTCAACCTTAACACAAAATAAGAAAAAAAGTGAATTTTTAAGAAATTTGCGGGATTTCCCGGGATGAGAAAAATTTCCTGGGATATTTCCCGGGTTAAAAAAACAACCGGGATCCCGGAATCCCGTTTGAGAAACCCTAATGAACACTATATACACTGAATGATCACTACATTAGGAACACCTGTCTAATAATGAATTAGTCTACTTTTCTGAGTGATCAGGGCTTGTAAATACTGGGGATGGACTCTACAAGATGATGAATGTCCTCTATTCTTAACTTGGTCCATTCCTGCTTGAGCAGTTTTGTTAGTTGGTGCACATTTTTCAGAGGAGCAGTTGACAACACTACCACATATTCCAGCATATTCTAATCATGCTTTTAGTAGAGTTGCAGTCTGGTGAGTTTGGGAACAAGGCAGTGTGTGGAATTCATTATCATGTTCCTCTAATTAGTCCCAAGTGAACCTTGCCTGGTGATATGTTATCATGGTGAAACATAACATCTGTGAAAAAACATAATCTAGAGATATGGATTTGGAGATCACCTAACAGGTTTCTGTATTGTTCACTATTCAAGGAATGGGATGACGAGCAATGGTCATAAGCCTTTCTAAGACAATTCCTTCCAGACCATGATATTACCATCACTAGCTTGTGGAACCTGAACTGTTCAACAGAAGTATGCAGCTTCATGCTATTTAAGTCAGATTAGGACTGCCATCAGTGCAGTTTAGAATGAAACAGAACTCATCACTCCAGATGACTTTCTTCCACATATTAAAGGTTCAATGATGCTTTCTCTCTTCCAGACAAGATGTTGTTTGCAATGAACTGGTTAAAAGAGGTACCTGTGCAGGTCAATGGTTATTGAATCCCAGTCAATGCAAGGTATCTTAAATGGTCATTGTCAAAACGCATCTGCCTTGTCCACTGTTGCACTGGTGGGCAAGCTATTCCGCTGTGGTATGTCTTTGTTCAGATGCTAGTCTTGAATGTAACGCTTATCTCTGGGGTTAACCACATGTGACTGGTCACTGTGTGATCTTATGGTGGATGTTTGTGCATGATTTAGCCACTCATGGACTGGGAACCATGTTACAAAAACAAGCAACAAATGCAGCTGTTTCAGAAGTACTGGTCCCAATGATCTGTGCTCAAAGTTCTCAAGTTGCCCATAACCATCTATTGTCTTTTAGTATGTAAATGACAGGTCAACACATCGCATCACAGTTGCAGCAATTGTGACATGGCAATTACAGGATGCCATTACCACATCCAAGATGGTGCTGACATGATGTTCCTAATGCAGTGACCAGTGTCTCCCCTAGTGTAATGGACGTCCATTAAAGTCGCTGGTTGGGGAAAGTGCGGTTGAAGTGTTTGGTATAACTCCACCAGAAGAAGAAAAATCATGTATAAGTGGTCTGACAAGAAGTCCGAGCTAATGAAATGAAGTTTGTCCAGTTTGGCGAGCTGGGAGAAGCCCCGAAGGCTCCCAGCTTTGAGGCCTGACACCGTCGCCGATGGTGCCAACGAAAAGACCTCCACTCTGGGCAAAACCCAACTTAACTTAATCCCACCTGAGTACCGGTGACCGGTGGGATATTGAGGAAGAACCAAGAAAATCGAAAACATCCTTGTGCACCAGCAACAACAACCAATGAAAAAATCTCCAGTAATCCAGTGTACTTAGTAGTGCACACAACTGGAGTGAAATCCTTGTCTAAAGCTTGAATCAAAAATTGTTTGAATCGACCATTGGACACAGATCAGGAGATTTACTGGTGGAAACAGCTTTCCCACAACAATCAGCAAAACTTCTGGAAACCCTGGGAGAAATGGCAGTCACTATCACCCCACACGGAAGCCTAAACTCATCACGTGGGGTAATATCTGAGATTGATCTGATATCCAAAGACGAATCAGATATTCAGATCGGCCTTTCAGACCAAGGGGTCACTGCTGTCCGATGCATTTCCATTCGTTGAGATGGCAAGTTGATTCCTACCAAACATCTTATTTTGACATTTAATAAACTGACTTTGCCATCTGTTATTACAGCAGGTTATCTGCACTGCCCAGTTTGTCCGTATGTTCCAAATCCGCTGCGTTGCTTCAAATGCCAGCAATTTGGACATTCACAAACATCCTGCCAAGGGAAAAGTGTATGCGCATAGTGTGGAACTGAAGGTCACGAGAATACTGAATGTAAAAGTACCCCATGCTGTGTGAACTGAAAAGACACCCATCCTGCCTACTCCCGAAAATGCCCTGCATGGCAGAGAGAGAGAAAGAGATCCAGCAAGTGAAAACCATTAACAACATACCATACCCAGAGGCTTACCACATGGTCACTCAAAGTGCAACAGTGAAACAAAAAACATTTGAAAGCCACAAAGACATGTGGGGTTCAAACAGATATTTCTGTCTCCCCAAGCAAATCTCTTACTTGCCATGTGAAATGTTTAATACTTCCATCTATGCAAACACCAGAAAAGGAGAGTACAAAAGCAAAAACACCCCTACCTAAAACGGGTAATAACAAGAAACCTGGTTTCTAAAAAGGCTAGTAAGAACCCACTAAACAAACAGAGTAAAAGCAGCTCTCTCTAAATCTAAAAAATCAGAGGCTCAGTCTATGAGTGAGTTCTCTGATATCTCTGATGAAGAAAATAATATGGAGGTGACTCAACCAATATTGCCTCTGAAAGGAAAATCACCAGTTAAATTGAAGAGGGACACTTTTTTGCAAAGAATGCTGCCTCAAACACAATGGATTATAAAATAATCAATGGAACTGTCGTGGTTTTTGTAACAACTTCTCTAAATTAACTCGACATCATCTATTCCTTCTCTCTGTGTGGCACTCCAAGAAACCCATCTAAAACCTGGAGAAAGAATTTCTTTAAAAGGATTCGATCTCTACCGCATGATGGATGATGATAGGCACACCCGCACCAGTGGAGATGTAGCCGTACTGGTTTCAAACTGCATCCCGTCCTTACCGGTACAAATAACAACAGAGCTGCAAGCTGTGGCAGTCAGAATTTCAATTGGCATAACTGTCACAGTTTGTTCTATATACTTGTCACCAAATGTCAGAGTCAATGAGGATGAATTGGATACCTTGGTTGGACAGCTGCCAACTCCATTCCTTTTACTTGGTGATTTCAATGGCCACAATCCAATGTGGAGCAGTCACAATATCAACCGTCAAGGCAGAGCCATCGAAATATTCTAAGGTAACCACCAACTGTATTTATTTAATACTGGAGAAGTGACATACTTCCAAGCTCCAACAAGAACATTCACTACCATTGATCTATCATTAGCAACACCAAACCTGTTTTCAGTGTTTACATGGGATGTTGGATCTAATCCACTTTCCAGTGACCATTTCCCAATACAGTGGTACCTCAGGATACGAAATTAATCCGTTCCGAAACTGAGATCGTATCATGAAAATGTCGTAAGGTGGATTATCTTTTCCCATACGATTACATGTAAAACCAAATAATTCGTTCCAACGCGAAAAACATACTCAAATTAAAGCCAAGTAATACATTAAAAAAGATAACTGTAGTAAGAAAAACAAATGTAAAATGCGAACTAATGTAACGTCGTATGGTGAATTTTTGTTCGTATCGTGGAGCAAAAATATGTTCGAATTTCATGTCGTATCCTGAAAATTTCGTATGCTGGGGCGTTCGTAACCTGAGGTACCACTGTATATTTAAAATATTGAGGCGGAGAAAGCTGTGAAACAGCCTGTGCACCATGCTGGAAACTTGAAATGGCAGATTGGCCTGCATTCTCCTCTTTGGCTAACATCACTGAGGAAGTGGTCAATACTGCTGATATCAATGATGCAGTTGAAGTTGTCACTTCCAGTATTATTCAGGCAGCCGAAAAAACAATGGGGAAAATATCAACCAGATATCCAAAGCATCCAAAACCATGGTGGGATCAGAATTGCGAGGCAGCATTTAAAAGACAAAAGAAAGCATGGGGGATTTTCAGAAGATACCCCACTGCTAACAATTTGATTGCTTTTCAAAAAGCAAAGAGAAATGCCAGAAAAATAAGAAGGCAAACCCAAAGGGATTCTTGGAGGAAGTATGTTTCTCGTATAACATCTTCCACCAGCTCAAAAGCAGTCTGGGATAAAATCCATAAAATTAATGGAAAATATGCTTCTCACTCTCTGTTCATGCTGGAAAATAATGGCACAATAATCAGTGATATACAAGGTATTGCTGATTTGTTGGGTGAAACGTTTTTTCCTTCATCCAGCAATATTATGTATACAAGGAACTTTCAGGCTTATAAAGCCCAAAGTGAAAAACAATATTTAAACTTTCACTCCTCATCTAATGAGGAATATAATGCGCCATTCAGCAGAATAGAACTATGTACAGCGATCTTATGCTCGAGGAATACTGCTTTAGGCCCAGATAAAATCCACTACAGCATGATTAAAAATCTGTTGGACAATTCCCTTGGTAATCTTTTGAATCCGTTTAACAGAATATGGGCAGGGTATAGCTTTCCTGACTCCTGGAGGCCATCTATCATTATTCCCATTCCCAAGCCAGGTAAAGATTGTAAAAATCCCTCTAATTACAGACCAATCTCTTTGACGAGTTGTCTCTGTAAACTCTTTGAGAGAATGGTAAACAGACGTCTGATGTTTCTCTTAGAGGAAAAGAATTACTTTTCACCACATCAGAGTGGATTTCGTAGGAACAGAAGTACCATGGACAATTTAGTAAACCTTGAAGCATCCATACACGAAGTGTTTGTTAGACAACAGCACTTAGTGTCTGTGTTTTTTGATATAGAGAAGGCCTACAATCGCTGCTGGTGATATTGGATACTCTGTGATTTGCATGAATTTGGATTGCAGGGTAATTTGCCAATTTTTATAAAAAACTTCTGACAGAATTGAAGATTCCAAGTCAGGATGGGTACCACTTTATCTAGGCCTTTCACACAAGAAGGTGTTCTTCAAGGTTGTGTTTTGAGTGTGACACTGTTTCTAATTAAAATTAACAGTATAGCTAAGTGTCTTCCTCCCAGTGTGAAACACTCTCTGTATGTGAATGGCTCTCAGATCTCCTGCCAGTCAAGTAGTAACATGAGTTTCATCGAGAGACAACTGCAAACCTGACTAAATCACATAGACAATTAGTCCAAGACCAATGGTTTTACTTTTAATGCAGAGAAGACCTCGTGCATCCACTTTTGCCGAAGGCGTGGTTTGCACCTGGACCCTGAAATTCATCTAAATGGGGTTAAAATTCCAATGGTCAACAAGGTGAAGTTCTTGGATGTTTTATTTGACCAAAAACTGATGTTTTTTTTCCACATTTGCACAATTTGAAGAGTAGATGTTTCTTCTTCTTCTTCTCAGTTTATATGGAGAGTATAGCTCTTCTTAGGCTCTTTCTCCAATGTGCCGTTGCTCTGGAATGGTTACTTAAATCACCCTGTTCAAGCGACATAGGTTTTTAACATCATCATGAGGTGGCGGGGAGCTATCTTCGTCAATGGCTCATATATCGACTTCAGTGTACTGTTATTGATCAATTTTACCTTCAGAGCCTCACCCATATCTCTGCGGGCTTCTACGTACTTAGGGCATTGTAGCCAATAGTGGGTTTCCCTCTCCAAGCAGTGAGGGCAGTTCGGCATGTCGTGTAGCCATCTGGAATATAGGAAATCATTCAATGGGGCCGCCTCCGTACGCAACTGGGCCAGTAACGACTCCATCTGCCTGTTTGATGCATACTGGTAGTACCAAGGGGCGAAAGGATGGAGATAGTCCCTGCCCTTACCCCTTAATTCAGCCGACCAGATGCCTGTCAGCCTGCGGACTGCACAAGCCACATCCTTCGGCATCAGCGGTTTCCAAACCGAGCCATTCGGTTCAACAAACCTCGCTACCCTATCAGCCTCTTTGTTAATTGGTATCTCTGTGTGGCCGGGGGTCCACCCTGCTAAACATGCCTCCCTCTGCGTTCCTATATTCGCCACCAGGTCAATGAACAGCGCTGGTGACGAAAAATCCACATTCTCCACTGCATTAACCCCTTTTAAGCCGCCCATTTTTTTAGAATTTTTAATTAAGCATAAAAAATACTTAAAACTGAAAAAAAAACGAAAGAAATGTGTTAATTTTGAAGAAAAAGCTTCAAAGTCTAAGTTTTTTTGTCTGGCCTTTCTGCGAAATTTAACACCAATGAGTTATTGTTTACACAGCTGGATGACCTTGAACACAGCTGGAGTCGGATTTCCCGGGACATTCTCATAGACATCGCAGGAGGACAAGGGTTTGAAGTAGGGTGACTTCAATCTGGCGGTATATTTTTAAATATTTTTAAAAAATTATAATTTTTATTGAGATTTCCGACCCCCCCTAATTAATTAAACTTCTATATAATAAAATCTATTAATTAAAAAAATTAAAAAACTATCGGAAGTCGTTTTTGACATCAGAAAGCAGCTTTAAATAACTTTACCGAAGGAAAATCGGTGCGCTACAACTTTAGAATGATAAATTAATTTTGATAAAAAACTCCCATTAAAAAAACATTAAGCCTTAATCGAGCCTTATCAAAGGCTCATTAAAATCGCGATAAAATTTTTTCGCGTGCGCAAAAAATTCTGAAAAAATTTGGGGACCTAAAAAACATTCCAAAAATTCAAAAAAAATAATTTTTTCAAAAGTGGCCTTAACGACGTAACGCTATAAAACTTGCTCGAGCCACACTCGAGCGCGGCTCAGAAGGGGTTAAGCACCAACAGACTATCTGAAAAAATGGCAATCGGCCCTTTAATCTGCTGGAGAACCCAAAACGCTCTCAGTAACTTTTGCACCTCCGCCCCGAACACGCTACATGACTCATGGAGAGACCAGACTTCCGAGGTATGCCGCTTCAGGACCACCACCCCTATGGTCGTTCTTCCCCTGGTTTTTGAGGCATCCACCCCCATTTGTTTCCACTCGGGCCACTTCGTGGACGCTGTCCACTGGAAATGTGCCCTATATGCCTCTGGGGGAAGCCCTGACATGTGGTCATAATCATGAATACTCAAATGCTTCCAGATGCTCTCCAGGTCGGGCGGCGCCAACTGTTGCCGGTATATCTGATTCAGCGGAATGTTTGCCCAGCGGGCCTCCGCATACAGCCAAGAGATGTACGGTGCGTGGTGTTATCTCCATCTGTAGTACGATAGACCAACCTCCGACGTAAAAATGCAATATAAAGGACTGAATCTCCCTCTAGATATATGCACCATCCCGTGATTTATTGCCCTCGGCCGGAACTGGACCCGCAGAGGAATGTAGCCTGTTTCTGGGAGGGGTCCCTAAGACTACCCCTTAGAGGGGTAGTCTTAGGGACTTCCAAGGCAGTTCTCAATGCCTCCATAAAAGGCGTCTCGATCCATTTTAATGTTAATGGCGGTGCCCCTGCCAACACCAAGGCCCCAAACTCGGCCATTGGACTAAGCACCGCCTTAATAAGTCGCAGAAAACACTCTCGTTGGTCACCATTCTGGCTGGAGGTGAAATACTTAAGAAACGCTCCTGCCTTCGTAAGTTTGGAGCACAGATAGTTTGTGTGCACCTTCCATGTAAACAATCGGTGGAAGTGAATCCCCAGTATCTGCACCTCCGTCCATTGGGGTATGACCCCTGAGCTTAGAGCAAGTGTAATGCCTGGCCTCCTCTTCAGGGATAAATCCACTACTGCACTTTTCGTTGCCGAGAACGACAAGCTCCACGTGGCCACCTAGTGGTCTAGGGAGTCTAATGCCGTCTGCGCATACCTTGCTGTGCACACCTAATTGGTGCTGGACGCTATTATGAACAGATCATCTGCATACACCACCGTCGTTACCGATGTCGGGAGTGCCGTCCACAAGTCGGCCCTATAACACACGAACAAAAGAGGTGCAAGGACGCTCCCCTGCGGAACACCCTGAACAAAGTCGTGACGCCCCGTAAAACCCCCCTCCAGTGCACCCTGAATGACAGCTGCAAAAGAAGTGAGGCCAGCCACCTCAAGGTTTGGCCACAGAGCCCCAGTGCTTCCAGTTTTGCCAGAAGCCCATTCTGGCATACAGAATCGTACGCCCCCTCCAAGTCCAGTGCAATAACGTATGTCCACTTATGCTGGGTGCGGGCTACTGCAATAGTATGATGCAGTACAACTAGTGCTTCCTCTACTCCCCGATACAAGAGAAACCCAAAGTGGTGGTCGCTGAACAGATTCTCTCTCACCAGTTGTTGCTGGATGCAATTGAGGATCATACGCTCAAATGTTTTAGCTATCTGTGAGGTGAGGGAGATGGGCCGGTATGAATGCACCGTTGTTGACTGACGTCCTGGTTTGGCTATCGGCACAATCGTGGCATTTTTCCAGTTGGGAGGACACACCCGTCTTCCAAATCTCATTAAAACAGTCTAAAAGAGCCTGTATCCCCTCTGAGAGTAGATGTTTAAAATCCCTGAACCTTTTAAAGGTATTATGCTGCTTATCCTGGGGAGCAGATAAACTTTTGATGCTCAGGATTTATAGGGCCCTTGTTTGCTCAAAGCTGGATTACAGTTGCATTGTTTATGGCTCTGCGTGGGAATCTACTCTTCGGATGCAGGATCCAATCCATCATCAAGCATTGCGTTTGTGCACTGGTGCATTTTGAACTTCTCCTGTGCAAAGCCTGTACGTGGATGCTTATGAGCCTCCACTATCCCTCAGGAGGAAACAGTTGTCTCTGTTTTATTAAATTAAGAAGAAATCTCAGTAGTAATTCAAACACAAATAATTATCGTATTTATCTTCAGGCACTTGGCAATACTCATCATCAAGTTTTATTCAGTTGATACGTGTTGTTATTACACACGTTTCGGGCATTTATTGCCCCTCTTCAGCCAACTAAAAACAAAAGTTCAACACTATAAAATTACAACAAACATATTAGGTATTGTTTTTCTAAAAGCATACCTTTTTAATTACAGGTTATCAAGATATTAAAAACCACAGGTTTCATCGCTTATGTTTACTGGTTGTTACAAAAATTTCTTGGCGCTTAACACACTTTAATCTAAGAAAACATACGGTTTATGTTATCTAAAATATTTTAAAACCTTATTTTTTATGTGGATTTTACATGACAAATTTACAATGAAGTACGTACCTAATTATTTGTTTTTCGCTGTTATAAAATCTAAACACTTTAAAAATTTTTTTTTTTTATACATTTACAACAATATATTACAACAAAGTTGACATATTTGTCTTTCAAAATCATGCAATTTTCTCTTTTTGCAAACGATTGGGATGACCTTTCCTCCCCCTCTTGTTTCCCCCAGTTAAGCTTACCACTGGTTACTATGGTCATATGACTAGCAGGCCACCTTGTGGCAGTATTACTTTTTACATGAAATATTTTTTATCCTAAAATGTCTTTTTTATACAAATTATTTCTTTTCAAGAAAATACCTCATTCTAAAAATCCTGTTTACATAAATATTTCAAAAAATTACCTTTTACATAAATTATCGTTTCTGCAGATTATAAGATATTTAGCCAGTTTTCATTAATTTTAATACTTAGATTTTTATTTATGCATTTTTTGCTTTTGAGAATTTCTACACTTTCTTTAAACTTTCTACTATATGTTTCTTTTTCTT
The DNA here is from genome assembly GCF_000671375.1 of Centruroides sculpturatus. NCBI lineage: Eukaryota > Metazoa > Arthropoda > Arachnida > Scorpiones > Buthidae > Centruroides > Centruroides sculpturatus. The sequence goes on from NW_019384349.1 coordinate 838,583, forward strand.
TGTGGAGTATTTGTATATTATCTTTATCTATTGTACAATCATTCATGGTGCAATGATCATGGAAGGCGGAATTTAGTCTATTGTATTTCAGATCCGCTATATGTTCTTTTAATCTAGTTTTTAGCTTCCTTTTTGTTTCTCCTATGTAATATTTATTATTGCTACAAGTACAATGAATTTTATACACAACGTTCTTAGTTTCTGTTGGTGGTTGTTGTTTTTTCTCATTTTCGAATTGTTTTAATTTTGTATACATTTTTTGGTATGACGGTGCTAACTTAAAGTGCATATTGCTTATTTCATTATCAATTTGTTCGTGTAATCCTTTAATATATGGAAATCCAATATANACTTTAAGTTAGCACCGTCATACCAAAAAATGTATACAAAATTAAAACAATTCGAAAATGAGAAAAAACAACAACCACCAACAGAAACTAAGAACGTTGTGTATAAAATTCATTGTACTTGTAGCAATAATAAATATTACATAGGAGAAACAAAAAGGAAGCTAAAAACTAGATTAAAAGAACATATAGCGGATCTGAAATACAATAGACTAAATTCCGCCTTCCATGATCATTGCACCATGAATGATTGTACAATAGATAAAGATAATATACAAATACTCCACAAAGAAAAAGAAACATATAGTAGAAAGTTTAAAGAAAGTGTAGAAATTCTCAAAAGCAAAAAATGCATAAATAAAAATCTAAGTATTAAAATTAATGAAAACTGGCTAAATATCTTATAATCTGCAGAAACGATAATTTATGTAAAAGGTAATTTTTTGAAATATTTATGTAAACAGGATTTTTAGAATGAGGTATTTTCTTGAAAAGAAATAATTTGTATAAAAAAGACATTTTAGGATAAAAAATATTTCATGTAAAAAGTAATACTGCCACAAGGTGGCCTGCTAGTCATATGACCATAGTAACCAGTGGTAAGCTTAACTGGGGGAAACAAGAGGGGGAGGAAAGGTCATCCCAATCGTTTGCAAAAAGAGAAAATTGCATGATTTTGAAAGACAAATATGTCAACTTTGTTGTAATATATTGTTGTAAATGTATAAAAAAAAAAAATTTTTAAAGTGTTTAGATTTTATAACAGCGAAAAACAAATAATTAGGTACGTACTTCATTGTAAATTTGTCATGTAAAATCCACATAAAAAATAAGGTTTTAAAATATTTTAGATAACATAAACCGTATGTTTTCTTAGATTAAAGTGTGTTAAGCGCCAAGAAATTTTTGTAACAACCAGTAAACATAAGCGATGAAACCTGTGGTTTTTAATATCTTGATAACCTGTAATTAAAAAGGTATGCTTTTAGAAAAACAATACCTAATATGTTTGTTGTAATTTTATAGTGTTGAACTTTTGTTTTTAGTTGGCTGAAGAGGGGCAATAAATGCCCGAAACGTGTGTAATAACAACACGTATCAACTGAATAAAACTTGATGATGAGTATTGCCAAGTGCCTGAAGATAAATACGATAATTATTTGTGTTTGAATTTGACTGAATAAAACTTGATGATGAGTATTGCCAAGTGCCTGAAGATAAATACGATAATTATTTGTGTTTGAATTACTACTAATAACTACAAGCACAGTTTCAAAAAGTACCAGAATAAGAAATCTCAGATTAAATCTTCAGTTGATTATACAGTATCGGATACTCAGCTGATAAGATTATTTGCAGCTCGCCCAAGTTGTGTCCCTACATTCGACATTAGAATGGATAATGTAAGCAGCACGATTGACCTGGACACAAGCAACATTTCAAAGGCCATTGTTGATAGTATATCACCTTGGTCAACTCCTGTGATAAATGTTGACCTTAGCTTAAAGCAATTTCCTAAGGAATCCACCCCAGACTACATGTATAGACAGCACTTTGCAGAAATTCAACATTGTAACAGGAATTTAATTCCTATATACACTGATGGATCTAAATCAGATGATTACGTTGGCTCAGCCTTTGTCTGCCAGGATGAAATCGTGGCAGAAGAAATTGCACCGAATTCTTTCATCTTTACTGCAGAGCTGCAGGCTATTTATTTAGTCTTAAAGTATGTAATTAGAAACAGTCATTGTTGCTGCGTGATTTACACTGACTCAGTTAGTGCACTTCAGGCTTTGATCTCATCTGAACCTAGTTCTCACTCTGTAGTGATTAAAATCCATAAACTGCTGTGCCATCTTTGTGTGAGTAATTTCTCTGTAAAATTTTGTTGGGTCCCAGGCCATGTTGGTATAAGAGGGAATGAACAAGCTGACACAGCTGCAAAGGCAGCTAATCTTTCACAGCATACAATGTGTATTGAAGGAGGTGATTTGAAGCTAGTTGTTTAACCCTTCGGGGAACGCGCCTTTCAAGAGCTTACGAGAGGGCGCCTCGCGGCAATTACACCGCGTATGTAATATTACTTGATTTAAGTCAATAATTAATTATCGTTTTGAAAATATGATTCAGATATACCAGAAAACTATTTTTACGGCATTTTAATAAACAAATTGGTTATAAAATATTTAGATAATAAAAAGAAGTCACTCTACTTTCATGTGATGTTCACCTTCACACATGGCACATATAATAACTATATTACTATGCTTTTTGCAAACATGTTTTCTGCATTCCTGACAAATCGATTTTGTCCTATTGTTTTTGTGTTTGTCACAAATAAAACAAATTCTTGGTTTCGCTACTTCTTTAGGCTGCTTTTCGTTTTCTCTATATTTTTCTAAAAATGCGCGAATGTCTTTAGGAAGTCTCAGCATCATCGATCTTTCTTTCAAATGTTCTTCCATTAGACTTAGGGTAAGTTTTTTTCTAAAATATTGTCTTCTCTTTTTGTTATCGGGATTATTAAATTTAGATATAATATTAGAATTTATTTCAGCAATGTCGAGATGACGATAAAAGAGAGCTAGTGGCCATCTCCTTGTAATTCGGGATGTGGTGTAAAATGAACACATCTGACCTACAGTGTCTACACCATTTTTAGTTGCATTGTAGTCCAAAGTTATCATAGCTTTGTTAGTTTCCTGATCAACTTCAGGAGTGTCATGCATAGTCGAAAGAAAGATTACAGCTTTATTTTTCTTCGGAACTATTGAAGCAATACAATATTCATACGGAAAACCAAATAGACATGAATTTATTTGTCAGGTTTTGTATATTTATTCAATAAACTAGCAAATATCGACCTACTTTATTAAAAACATTGAAAAAATAAATATAAAAGTAAACTCATATTTTACTTACATAACAGGGCGCGTAGCGGCAGTTACGATGCAAATTAGGTACGACTTGATTCAAGGTCCAGTAACAGCTAAACTGACTTGATTTCACAGACAAGTTGTAACTTGTAATATGAAGGGAGAATACTATGACGTATTTCCACAATAATTAAGTACAACGTCAAACAAAAGACTTTATTATTATTTTGCGGCAATTTGCCGCGGGCGCGCCCACCAAAGGGTTAAAAAATGACTAGCAGAGAGATGGCAAAACATATGGAATGCACAAATCCACAATAAACTACACAAGATCAAACCTATGATAGAAAATTGGACACATAATAAACAGTATGATAGGAGATCTGATGTTATCCTTACTCGTTTGAGAATTGGACATACTCAACTGACTCATCAATACTTTCTGAAGGGTGATGACCAGCCAGTATGTAAGTATTGCAACTGCTTTCTAAGTGTAAAGCACATACTCTGCGATTGCTCTACCTTTGAGATGAGGCGTAGACAGTATTTTGGAAATTCAAGTCTGACAGTGTTGTTGGGCCAAAGGCCAAATCTTGAAAACTTACTGGACTTTCTAAGTCATTAATATGTACAAAGAGATTTAACTATACAATCTCTCTACACACCAGTAAATATAAATAAAATACTCCTCAAACCTTTTAACCAGAGTGCTTCTATTTTTAGAATTGCAAATGTTTTCGTCGCCCCTCCTGGGCTCTTCTTCAGGCTTTAACGAATAGGTCGTTACTGTTCAAATAAACATTCGATATGAATTTCTTCCGAGCACTATCATGTGAAATCGTTCCATAGTTGTATTGTGCATGCTCCATAATCATCTCTGTAAACACTGTTAACCAGCAAAATCAGCCATGCTACAGATAGTCATTTCCTCCTTATAATTTATACACGTATCATTTCTTTCCGCCTTAAATATCTCCATGGCTTCTAGCCATTTTAGTTGTTGCGGGTTGAAGTTGGTTATAATGATTTTTGCCGTGCAGGTCTGCCGTTATTTCCTGTTCTGAAGCATATGTTGCTAGGGCTGTTGTGTTTCTACCATGCTGTATGTCTGACTCGTGTTCTTTTAATCTCACTTTTAACGAACATTTCGTGGAACCAATGTATGTCAGTTGTCTATTGCACCTGTTGTCTTCTAGTGGTACTGCGTATACTCCTGGAAGCCTTTCAGGGTTTGGTAGGTCTTTGCCATTAGTTAGTATCCTGAAGACAGTTTGACATCTTCTGTTTGCAATATTTATGCCTCTTCGTTTGGCTATCATGTTGTAGATAATAGTGATTACTTTGTAATGTTGACTTGAAAAATTATTAGTCTATAGCCTACTATAATTTTTATAATTTCAAATTTTAAATCAAATTTTTAAATAAATTATGTTAAATTAAAAAATCTTTATTATATCAAATTAAATATTTATTGTATTAAATAAACATGTTTAATTAATATATATTTTAAATTTTAGTTCATGAAGATCTCAAAGAATTACATGTCAAATTACTCAGGAAGGCAAGAAAATGGTTCAGTAAAGATAAATGGGAAAAAGCACTTATTAAAGTAAGATTAATTTAAATATTCTTTATTTAAATAAACTCAAATTTATTAAGCCATATCATTTTATTTAAATTTTATGTTTGATAAATTCATCAGTTTTCTTGTTTAATTTCATAAACATTGTATTTTATAGTCTGAAACTTTCAAATAGTCAAATATCTTTATAAATTATTAAATATAATAAAATATTATAACATGAAATAAATACATAATTAAACAAAAATTCTAGAACTTGTGCTTTGTTTTAATTGTAGAATTGATGTAGATCCAGATAAATTGTTAGTTTTCAAATATTTTTAAACCAAAATACAGTGTTTCAAAATATTAGGCCTGATTATATTCAGGTCATAATTGAGCTCAATTACAGCCTGAATATAATCCAGCTTATAGATGTTGGTAAAATTTATTATAGCCAAACTCAGAACTTAAATGAAGGTAGTAATCAGGCTAGTACAGGCATGGACAACATACAGCCTGTCTAATGAATTTATGTGGCCCACGATTAATCTTTCAATATTAGCTCAAGTCCGAATATCTCAACGAAAAATTCTGACGGCTAAAAAAAAAAAAGGTCAACAAGTAACTGTGCGATTAGAGTTAACGCTCCATTAGAAATGTCTTCAGCACAGCATAGAATGTTGATAATGTGAAAAACGTATCTGTAATTTTTATGTACAATTTGTTTTTTGACAATTTGTACAATTACCCTGTGATTTGTTGAGCTTCATGTCATGAACTTTCACAGCAGAGCAGCCACCCATAAATCTTTTATTATAATGGCATTGAGACCATCATTTGTAGACTTTGAAACAATGGAAATCAGTTTGATGGTATGATAAGTTGTCCTATGTACTGTTTTAGTCTAATTGACTTGTTTGGTTCAGGAGGATGCCTGAGAAATGCTTCCTAGAAGACTGTTGTTCCAGTGGTGAAGTTTTGAACTAGCAATGTCATGATGGGACTGGTTTTCTTGGCATGATCTAGATTAGTGATGGCAAACCCGGTTTCATGGTACCTACATTGAATGTTTAGAAAGTATTAGTTTTTATAAATTGCAAAAAATATTTGGTAGATTTCAAAACTTTGCATATATAATATGAAAGCAAGATCCTGAAGCTGTTGTGAAAAGTCTTTAAGCATGGGTTTTTAACTTTCCTTTCATCCCCATATAGAAAGTATTCATATTCATTTCAATTGACCCCTTCACAATTTTTATATTATTTCTAAAGATTTTGCATAATACATCAAGTAAATTATTAGACCAGTTAATGAATTTCCCACATGATTGCTATAATTATTTGAAAATTATCTGAAATTCTCAAAAAACAAAACACAATAAATATCTGATTTTTCCATTGATCTTCAATTGATCCATTGAGTTCTATCACATTCTTTCAAAATTCTATTGACCCGTGGGGTTTATATCAAGCCTATTGGGAATTCCTGTCTTAAAAGCCACTAATTGTGAACATTAGATAGAAAAGTTATCATTGAATAATAAACAGCAGCAGATTTCCCATTAAATGAAATATTTGTATGTTGTAGTCATATTATTATTATTTTTTTACCACATGGAGTTTATTGTTATTTTACTGATATAGATTAGAAAGTTTAAATAAAATTTGTAAGCATTTACAAACATCTCCAAACCCAATATATTAGTAATATGCCAAGTGACTACAGGATTAAATTGGGCTATTTCACATTTATTTTTAATTAATTTCTAAATAATTAANTGCATCCGCATAGTAAATGAGAGTTGCAGGTTTGTACCCTGTTTCAGGCCAATTCTTTTCATCCAGAAACTTCTAAATTAATTTAATCATAGTTATTAAATTTAGCAAAGGATGGTGCCTAATGTCTGCCTCTAGTGCCAAATTATTCAGCATTTAATTAATAATAATAATAGTATAGCCTGACTATTTAGGCAATCGTTTAGACCCTGTTTCAGGCCAATTCTTTTCATCCAGAAACTTCTAAATTAATTTAATCATAGTTATTAAATTTAGCAAGAGATGGTGCCTAATGTCTGCCTCTAGTGACAAATTATTTAAAAATTAATTAAAAATAAATGCAGAGGAGTAGCCTGATTTAATCCTGTAGTTGTTTGGAATATGTAGGCATTATTTTTTGTTTTGTTATTTTATAATAGGTCAAATTAAATATTTGACCTGCAATTTGGAGTTAATAAATTTTGAATTCAGTTTTGGCCTAGCTTTGAAAAAAAACGTTTGCTAGTACTGATCTAGATTCTTGGCTGTCATCTGTGGAACTATAAATGCAAAGTTCTAAATTGATATCCTGGATAGCTGCATAACTCTTACATTGTGACAGTTTTACTGATACATTCTTCTAGTACAATAATGCACTAAAAATGTCAAAAATTAGTGATTGTAAAATTCATGATTTAACTCTTTAAACACAAAGTTGGCCTTTTCTGTTCAAAATGAAATTGACCAATGGAAAAGTTATTTGACTGATTCCGCTATACAAGTTCTCTTTGTAGCCTGAACGGTAAAAATAATTTAGTCTTCAGGTACATAGAAAGAAGAAAATTTTTCACAGCTTAGAATTAAGAATGATGATGTAGATGTTGCAGAGACCAGTATAGCCTGAACCTAAATTTCGTTGAGAACATGTGATGAGTCATAGAGTGTCCATTAGGGTCATAGTCATGATAAGAACTAACTACTGCTATGAAAGAGAAATAGAATAATATACTGTCAGCTATTTATGAAATTAGTTTAATCCATAATGCATCTCTATAGTTAAGATCAGAAGTGGCTACCCCAATGTTAATTTTATCTGTATAATCTGATGTCTGAATGTCATGTTTACATGTTAAGATTTTTTAATATGGTTTTATAATCAAATTTTTCTAATACAGTTTCATTATATAGTAATTTTCCATTTATAAAATTATAAATTAAATTCTTGATTATAACAGTTTTATAAAATAATTAATTTTCTTTAAAAAACAATCTTGGCTGGTAGATCCAGGAGTCAACCAGCCAACATAGCATGTCTCAAATTGTTTTTTGAAGTAGAGAGAGACAGATCTGCTTGACTCCTTTGGTAAACAAATGTTCCCATTCAACTTATTTTTTAGAAAAGGCTTTTACTAAGAAAATTACTGTGCTAGTTCCTAGCTCCCATCTTCTTGTTTCTTTAAAAATATATTACATTTTATGAACACCAGTCAAAGAACAGTTACTTAATTATCCCTCTCCTGATTTTGATGGTTTTTGTATACAGGGTGATTCACTGGTAGCATTTAGTAATTTTTTCTCAGAAATAGATATAGGAAGAGGGGACTAATAACCAAGTTTGTAGAGCAGACAGGTGAAAACTTTTGGTGACTTTGGATAACCTTAACAAATAAACAGTTTTTTGAGATTTTTAACAAAATAAAGATTTTTAAAATTATACAGGGTGCTTTTGAGCCATTAAATGGATAGTATGTGACAAAATAAATACCTTTTATAATAGGTCATATTTTCTTAAATCTAAGTTTTCAAGATATCAACCAGTTTCAGGATAAACAGAAATCAGATTTTTAGAAGAAAGTTTCTATACTGGGAACTAAGTTTATCAGTTTTTGTTCTTTATCTTATCATATCTGATGGTTGAGCAAGCAGGCTTTGAATAAATTGAATTGTTAGTGTTTCAAAGGCACGAAGAAGTCTTTTTATTTTGGAATGACCTTTTCATTTTTATGTATTTACTTGTTTCCTCTGATTTCATGAAAATGAGTTATTCAAATGAAGAAGCATTTGATATGCTGATAACTTTAGGCATGTCATGAAAATTATTCACAGGCTGCAAATCTTTATGCCAGTCTACATGGAGATGAATTAAGGAAATAGTTTACTTTTAGTGTCTTTCTACAAAAAACATTAAAATCAGAATTTGGAAAAGTTTTGTAAGATTAATAGATGTAAATTATGAAATGTATTAAATGCCTTTTCTAGAAGAATAAATGCCTGTATGGGCCAAGAATGCAGAGATATTCAGCATCTAATTTAAATAAATTTTGAAATGCATTTCATTACTATCATGTTGTTTCTGTCGTGTAAAGCTTTAAACTGATAAACTTAGTTTATCAGTTTATTTATGGAAACCAGCATGGAAACTTTTGGGATAAAAAGAAATCAGATTTTTAGAAGAAACTGGCCAAAAACTGTCTTGAAAATCATTGTTTAAGAAAATGTGACCTATTATAAAAGTGTTTATTTTGTCAAGTACTATTCATATAATGGCTCAAAAAGGCCCCTTATCATTTAAAAAATCTATATTTTATTCTGTATCTCAAAAAATTGTCGGGTTTTTAGTCATTCAAGGCAACCAAAAATTTTCTTCCAGTCTGCTCTATAAACTTGGTTATCTGTCCCATCTTCCTATCTGTAATGGTTTCTGGAGGAAAAAAAATTACTGCATGCCCCCAATGAATCACTATATGTATTATAGAGATTCAAAAACTAAGTCATGTAAGTTTTCATATTAGCAGGAAAAAACATCTTTAGGAATATAATTAACCCTTAGCATTACCCATGCCAAGCAATAATTGTACAGTTTTACATATATAACAAAAAGTCCAAATTAAACTACAAGTAAGATTATATTGGTTTCTTCAAGTAAATATAGAGAGAAATTTGATCTGAAGGTAACCAGTTAGTTCAAAAGGCCTTATTAATATTGCCATATATACTCCAGGAAAGCAATATATGTAATTTTACAGTTTCGTTTAAAAAACATAGGGTTTTAACCTATCCCATGTTAAAATTTTTCTCTGTTGTGTGTCATGCCATGTTGAATTTTTGTCAATGTTAAGCTTAATGAAAATTACACATTTTTTAAAAAAATAATTGTAGCTATTGTATCATCTGAAATTATTTTTATTTTGCACAAACAAAATAGATATATTAATAAATGTAAAAACAAAAAAATTATATTTCAGAAGTTACTTTTAATATAAAAATTATAATGACTAGTGACATGTAGTTTCAGTGCTGAAATGAGATATCTCGGGTCCACTAGTCAAGGTCATTAAGTCAAAAACTTAGATGTTGGGAATATCAGGATATAGGTTAAGGAAACCAATGTATGTTGTGTTTAAAGTAAGATTTGTTTTCTTTGTATTTTAAAACAAACCTTGCTTTAAAAATGCACCTCATAAGAACTGACAATGAATATTCAAAAATACGTTTTTACTGAAATATAACTTCTTAGGTTAGTAAATTTTTTTTGTTCATAGTATCTTTTTAAAAACAAAAGTACAAGAAGTCCTCACTTAATGGTGTTCTGTCATAACATTGGTGAGGAAAGATACAAGTACATTTGCAATCATTTACAATTATTATTGTTGAATTTTCTTTACAAATAGTAAAATTGATTCTATGAGGTGAAAATTAAATGCTAGAATTATTCCTATTGGAACATGTTTGCACACATGTTCCAATAGGAATAATAATTGAGGCAGAGCATTAGCAAAGCAAAGAATTGGGTTTGTTCTCAAAATAAACTCTGTCATTTTACAAAATAGGAGACAAGGAAATTAAAAATGTAATAAAAATTGAGAGTCCATGTTTTCTTTTTCAAAATACAATGGGGTCAAAGTCACAATGTCCAAGCTAACTAGCACAAGTGCATGTGATTTTGTTTTTGTTCCTTTTTATGCCAGTGGTGACATCACTGCTACAGTAGCAGCAATGATACTGTAATTGTATCATTGCCGCTACTGTAAATAATTGTAAATAGCCTCAAAAGATTCACTTGCTAGTGCTTCAACTCAGTTCTTACTTTGTGTTTGGATAAAAAAACAAACTATGCCTAGTAATTGAATTTTTTTTTTTTTTTAATTTTGAAATCTGATTAATATAATTTGCATTCATTATGCTTTCATCTTTTTCAAATACAGTGGAACCTCACTTAACAAGCATAATTCATTCCAGAATCTTACTCGTAATGCAAAATACTCGTTAAGTGAAACAACTTTTTTCATATAAATTAATGTAAAATACAATAATGTGTTCCATGCCAAAAAAATACTCAAGTATTTATGGTCATTAAATTTAATACAAGATGGCAGCATAACTGCCTATCTCTAGTCAAATTAGTTAATTTCTAATATTTATTTATAGCCTTTACATAGCCTAATAATTTCGTTTGGCATGTTTATTATATAACAGACTATGGTTGTTGATGTTTATACATAATATGTATGAACACAAGTTTGGAAAAATGTGTGATTATGAGCGACACTAAGATGCTAGTGGAATGAGTGCTAAACACAGACTGATGGAGCATGTGCACAATCTGAGACTTCCCTTCTCCTTGTCACTTGTTATGAGAAGTGCATGTTAAGCGAGGTTCCACTGTACTGCTAACTTACATTAATCTACATTAGCAATATGTAAGACATCATGTAATGTCATAGTAAATATAATTTTGGAGATGTTTGGTTAGTGAAAGAATGTGCTTGTCTATCTTGCCTCTTTTAAGGCCATGTTCACCACCTTGAGTTAAATCTGGAGTAAATAAATAAAACTTAAGAACCGTATTGTGCTTTGCACATGGTTTGAGGTTTGTAAGTTTTATTTATAATTAACACTTTATTGTTAGATTACTTTATTAATCTGGAGTAAGATTTAAATTGTGAGTTTAGTTAAAGTCAGTATTCACCATCCATTAATTCTAGATTTACATCTGAATTGCAATTTAACTTGGGACTATCTGCAAATTAATTCTCAAATTACAGGTTAAGACATTTACTATTTGATTTCTTTATAAAACAGCATAAACCTATTCAAATTTTATGATAATTTTAAACTCCCACAAGTTGAAAATAAGAGAATGTAATTGTTTACAATGAACATAAATGATTTCATCACAGGATTTCCACTTGAAAAAATTATTTCCTTTTTTCTGCTTAATTTTGATTTGCTTTAGTTTTTAAGTTTTTCTAACTAAACAGTTGCTTACTATTTCATGCTGTTATAAATTATGATAACTGTTATATTCTGTATTTATATTCATTTTTTATATTCTTCTCTGTATTCATTACTGTATTTGTTTTTTACTTTCTAATACATTTTTACATTTGCAACTAAATCTGATATTTATTTAGTGTTAGTCCAGTGTTAAAAATAAAGTAACTTTTAATCTAGAGCAGTGTTTCTCAACCTCTAACGAATCGTCGCCCCCTTCAATAAAACCGTTACGAAGTATCGCCCCCTTCACTTCAAAATTCTGATGCCGAGGGCCAAGGCTAACGCCAAATTCGTACTGCATTGAGTAGACTAGTGACTAGTATAATGTTATTTGTTTAATTATTGTACGATATAACGAATAAAATATCTAATTATTCTTAATATAATGTTTTACTCTATCACCCAAAAAATTGTTTTTCGCCCCCCCAAAATATAAATTGTTACTAATCGCCCCCTCAGCATGGAAAAACGCCCACATGGGGGCGATATTGCCCCCGTTGAGAAACACTGATCCAGAGTTACCAGCTCAAAATCTTTGATTATGAAACTCTATTTAAAATATTGTTGGTGAATACAACTGTTAAAGCTATAATTTTTGCTTTATCCTTCAAGGATTGATTCACTACCTTTTCCTTTATTTAAAATAATGATTTACAAAACAAGAGCATATACACTTCCTGTTTTAATATCATACTTTCACTTACATATTTAAATATTTTATTCATATGCTTCCAAACTTTTTCAATACATACCAGTATTTGTATATTCTTGAAACATGAACCTTGTCCAGATCATACCAATGGCACTAAATTAAATTACACTGATTCAATGGAAACACTGATGACAGATTTTAATGAAGCATGCATATAATTTCAATAACACTTTAATGCTTCCACAAAAATTTGTATTCTTATAAAGTTTTTGTTTTGGTCTGGGATAATAATCTTTATTTAACCCAAAATTGTCTAATTTAACAGAATATCATATTTATTTTTTTTATTTTTTGAAATTTTAAGCCCTTTTCCACTCTGAGAGTACTAAAGGGTAATTGAAAAAAGGGAATCCGGGACCAGGTAGAAAAGTATGGGTTTTATTGATGTAGGAAATGCATATTGGACACATGGTCTCTAATTAGTCCAATTATCAAGTGAAGATCAAATTACTAGCAATATCCATAAAATTATCTTTTGGTTACAATAGTATTTTAAAAAATTAAGTAATTATTATTAAACATTCAAATAGTACCTACAAGGATTTTCAATGATATGTTCATAACTTCTTTATCATGATCACTGTGGAATCTTTTGCCTGAGAACCATAATCTATTATTTAATTTTAAAGACCTCATTTACATAGATATTATACAATTACTTGGCAGCACAAGAACCTTATCTTAGAAATATGACATAAAACTTTGATGCAGACTAGATCATAAAACTACTAAATATATGAGACCTTTCTTGCAAAAGCAGCATATATCAAAATGTTGAGAAAATTGAAAAAACCATTTCTATTAAATTGCACTGTACATGAACATCTTTTGCTCCCATTTGCCAAAACAGTGAGCTATTCTGAAGGTTTTGGTGTATTGTCAGAATCAGAGCTGTAACTAGCCATTCCTGTGCCCTGTGTAAGAATTTGCATTTAGGCCCCTTAATTTATTTGGTTTTGGGAAAATAATAAAACAAATACATTACAATAGATTTTTAATAAGATTTATTTTAATTGAATTTTTCTGGCTTTCATTTCAGCAAATTCATTAATTACACCATCATAATTAATATTTTTAACGATATTGTATTCTATTGAAATAATAGAAATATTGGATAATCGTTCTTGTCCGATAGTTGATCTTAAATAATTTTTTATTAAGTTTAACTTGCTAAAACTTCTCTCGCACGAAGCAATAGAAACGGGAAGAGTTAGAAATATTCGAAGAGCGACATTGATATTTGGGTAAGACTCAATTAAACCAAAATCATGAAGAGCCTGTAGAATATTAAGCGGAGATGCAGTTTCTATATTTTGTATAAGAGTCGTTACTTCAAAATTAAAACTTTCAATTTCACTTGTGAATTCGTACTTTTTTAAATCTTTGCTATATTTAATAGCGAGATCTGCAGCCGATTTTTTTAAATCAGCAACACTCATGTATTGTAAAGACGAGCCACAGAGAAAGCAAAAATCGTCACAGATAGTTTTCATTTTTTCATAACGCCAATCTATTTGACACAATAGAGTGTCAAGAACACTGTAAATTTGTATTTTAAATAATTTTTCGGGTGTCAAGTTACTTCCTTCATCTGGTGTTTTATCTATTTCCATTATCTTAACTTTTTTTTTTCGTTTATTAAGAAATCCCTTTTCTATACTTTTTGGTTTGTTTTAAGAATATGATCAATAATAGCATCTGTTAATATTGTTGGCCATAAAGCTATATCATTTATTACTTCCATGTATCTATATATATCGAAGCGTTTTTCTGGACTATTTCTATCTTCTGCGTTTTCGCAATCCCTTTTTTCAGTAGCATTTTAAAGACTGCGGGAGCCCCTTCGGGGCCCTACGCGCCCGCATAGTTCGCTTACCGCTTAATCCGCCGTTCAGGTATACACCACATATGCGTACCACTATAAAGCAAAAAATGATGTCAGAATTTCTGCACGCCTTTTACAACCTCGAGACTAAGATTTTATTCGGGAGTTACCGTTTTCAATTTAGTAATTTTAAAAAAATCCTCGGGCAGATTTATTTTTGTTACAAAATGTTACCTTTACAGATTTCTAGCTCTGCACACTGTAGAAAAATCTAGAAATACAGTTTTGTATATCGTAATAATATTAGTCGTCGCCAGAGAGCTCTATAAAGTAGAGAAAAATCTGTAAATTTGAAAACTATAAACATAAATTTAAATTTCTTAAAAAATAAATTAAAAAATCTCAAAAGTCGCTACTTTTGGCTGATTTGTCTGCGGTTTCCGCTATCTCACTACGTCCCTCTAAAAGTCGCCACGGTTGGGAACACTGGTGAGCAGACATCTAGATCTAAGTAAGGCGAAATGTAATCACCAAACCGCGCTGTAGAAAGGCGGAAAAATTTAAAATTTGAAAATATAATTTTTTGTGAACAGCAGTTTGGGCCCCCTTTTCAAGAGGGCCCTGTGCGGGTGCACCTGTTGCACCTGCCTAGTTACGGCTCTGGTCAGAATATTGCCTTTGACAGGACTAAGAAAACTTAAACTTTTGGTAACTGACATAATCTGTTTTCCCAGAAACTTTATTCCCACAGTTCTTTTTGCAGGAAAAGTTTGTACATGTTATTTCTGAGTCCTCACAGTCACTGCTGTTGTCTTCCTTTTCAATGTCTACCTATTGTTTATCACCTGCAACACTTGACAGACTTTTGTAGAATTTTTTATTCTCCACCTTTTGTAGGACAGTTGACAACTTCAAGCAGTTTACAAGTTTCTTATCTGATATATGTATTGGATCTTTATAGGCTTGCAACTGTCAACTCATTGATCCACTACCTGCTGCTTCTAATCAGAATATTTTTGTATGGCTTAGAATATGTGTCACAAATTTGAACAGCTTCTTCATCTTAAGTGCTATTATAATCGTTACTGATTTGAGATTCAACTTTTACTCAGTAAATGTGTGATGCTTGCGTACCTGCTATCAGGAGCCAAAATTCACTTTCTTATTCTCTTCCTTTTGTGATTTGTGTGGCTAATTCCATAAACTTTGGATTGTCAAATAATGTTTTCTTTCTTCTTCTTTCTTGGCCACATATGCCTACCAATATTAGACATCTTCAAATGACGTTGAGGCTACTGCGATCCAGAATACAGTGGAACTTGCTTAATGAGCACCTCGCATAACGAGTGTTATGCATAATGAGCAAAACAAATTGTAAAAAATTGCCTCTCTTAATGAGTGATGGGGAGAGGGAAAGTTCCAAATTGTGCGCATGCTCCATCAGTCTGTATTTAGCACTTGTTTCGCTATCATCTTAATGTTGCTCGTGATCACATATTTTTCCAAACTTGTGTTCACACATATTACGTATAAACATCAACAACCATAACCCATTATATAATAAACACGCCAAATGATATGCCAAATTATTAGGCTATGTAAAGGCTATAAATAAATATTAAAAATTAATTAATTTGACTAGAGGTAGGCAGTCATGCTGCCATTTCGTATTAAATTTAATGATCAATTCCAAATTAAATTTTAGAAATGTCTAAATGAAAAATTAATTATTTTTTTTAACATGAANGACTTCTGATCTATTGATACATAGCCGTGATTTAATTTTCTGGAGTAAGTAAAAATGTATTAATTGCTTCTCTAGGGCCCACTCAGTCTTCATTGTGACGAGTACAGTACCAGTCTTCCCCCCCTATAAGATTGTTGATTTTTCCGTTTTATATGAATTCCATGTTGTACGAGTCACTTAGATTTTACAAATATGTGAGCCGTTCACAGCCCGGCACACGTATTTGTAAAATCTAAGTGACTCGTATAACATGGAATTCATATAAAACGGAAAAATCAACAATCTTATAGGGGGTCGACTGTATTTAATTATAGCCTTTACATAGTCCAAGAATTTGGCATATTATTTGGAGTGTTTATCAAACATATTATCTGTGATTTTTTTTTGTACTGTAAATTGAATTCTTATTTCAGGTTTGTTCATTCTGTGCTAGAAGAAAAGATGATGATGATTCATGCTCCTTAACAATGCACATTGAACAATTTTCTTTGAATAAATGTTATACATAAAACATTTGAGTATTTTTTTTTTTTTGGTGTGGAACACATTATCGTATTTTACATTAATTTCTATGGGAAAAATTGTTTCATTTAATGAGTGTTTCTCATTACGAGTACAATTCTGGAAGAAATTCTGGAATGCTCGTTAAGTGTGGTTCCACTGTACTTTTAATGTAGTTGGCCATCTTGTAAGTCAGCCTTTATCACAAAAACAGCATATGTTGTAGACAATTACTATTCTTGTAATAAATTTTGACATTATCTGCTGACATGTGATTTTTTTGTAAAACCTGAAAATTTTTTATGTAGAATATCTCCATTGGTATTTGATGTTGTTGCATAATACGAGGGCAAGGTGGAAGGTTCTCAGCCTAGTAGTGAAAAAATGAGTTTTTTATTTTAAAAATGCATTCATTTCTCAATGTAGTCTCTCTTTAGTTCAATACACTTTGTCCAACATTTCTCCAGTAACAGTATTCCATCCCTGAAGTGCGATTCTGGAAGGTCTTCAAAATATCCATTTACCGCTGCTATCACCTCTTCACTTGACCCAAAATGTTTTCCTGCCAAAAATTTTTTAAGATTTGGGAATAAATGAAAGTCAGAGGGAGCCAAATCTGGCAAATAGGGAGGATGTTTCAATAATTCATACTTCAAATCCCTCAATTTTCCCATTGACAAAGCACCTTTGTGAGCGGGTGCATTGTCCTGGTGAAAGAGGATTTTTTTCTTTTGCAAACCAGGCCTTTTCTCTCTAATTTTTTCATCTATCTGGTCAAGAAGATGTGTGTAGTATTCTCCATTAATCGTTTGACTCTTTGACAGGTAGTCAATTAAAAGAATTCCTTTGGGATCCCAAAAAACACTAGCCATAACCTTTCCAGCCAATGCAATTGTCTTTGCTTTCTTCGGTGCAGAGCCATCAGCTTCTACCCACTGTTTGGACTGTTGTTTTGACTCGGGTAAAGTGGTGAATCCATGTTTCATCCATCATAACAAATCTGCACAGAAAATCAGTTGGATCCTTCTTAAAATGGCGCAAACATTGCTGAGAAAGTCAATTCCTCATTTGTTTATGATCAGCATTTAATAAATGCTGCACCCATCTTGCGCAAAGCTTTCTCATACTGAGTTCTTCATGTAAAATGTCCTTACCCTTTCTTCTGAGATGCCTGCATCCTTAGCTATCTTGTACACCATTAATCATTGATCATTTAGAACCATATTGTGTATCTTCTCGATATTTTCTTCGGTAGTTGCAGTTTTTGGCTGTCCTTCACGTGGATCATCTTCAATCGACATACGACCACCTTTAAATTCCGCTGTCCATTTTTTTACTGTTGATAACGAAGGTGCAGACTCCTTATAGACCTTTATCAACTTTGGATAAATTTCTGTTGGTGATAAGTCATCCAAAACAAAGAATTTTATGACGGAACGATATTCAAGTTTATTCATTTTGTCAAAAACACACACAATGCTTACTTTAAACAGCCGTATAAAACTATTTGTCTGATCAAATTCACACTTGGTATTTACTTTTGTAACAAGTTTGGAAACATAACCAGATGATACTTTCATTTGTAGTAGTGCCATCTATGGGTTAGGCCGAGAACTTTTCACCTTGCCCTCGTATTTCATAGGCAAGTCACTATTCATTAGAGTTGCCAGATGCAATGAAAAACCCATTTTTGCTCAATTTTGACATGTGTGTTTTGCAAAAAAGGCCTCATATACAATGACAGCAAAAAGAACACAAATATATAAGTAGACTTACTTGTACTAGTTAAGTCCTCAGCCAGAGATAAGGGCTAACAGTAATCAAAAATATTTAGTTGTTATCTTCTAACAATTTACATAATGTTCTAAATTAAAGATGATAGTGCTCCCTGGGATCTATGTAGTGTATCATGATTCTGGAAGTTGATAATCAAGGTTATCATTTATTTTTGTATTTTGATATAATTTAATACTTTCTATATGCTTTCTTCAAAGTGTCAATTATTACATAAATTAAGACTTCATTTATGTATCTTACAATATCTGACTATATTTTTATTAATTAAAATTATACACAATATTTAATAGGACACATATGACACATTTTCTTGACCATTTAAACAAATTCAATAATTTATATATTTCATTTAGACATCTGATTTTTTTACAATATTTATCTGTAATTCATTAAATCATATTAGGCATAGTAAGAAGGAATCAAATAACAAAAAGTAACACTTATGTGCATTTTCAGTCAATTTAATCATGACTCAAATTTTAAATAATTTAGTATGATATGCTTTTCAAAGATATTCTGCTATCTTAAAATTAGACATTCAAAATACATTTATTAAATTGATAAACTGGCCTATGATGATATATTTATGACTATGCCTAAAATTCATAAATTATTTAAAATGACTATCAAAAAATAATGATTAATAAAAGCAAAAGTTTTAAAATATTTTTTAATGTGTATTTCCTATCTTCTTGTTATTTAAATTAATAAAACTTAACAAATTTGATTTCAAACTTGTAGTGAATCTTCAAATTGAAGAAATATGATACTTTGATGATTCACAGGTATAATTACTATTAATTAAAATTAAATAAATTAAATAAAATTGAAGACAAAGTCCATGGAAACAATAACCTCTTTATTTATTTTCATGTTCTAGAATACATCTATATTTTAGAACATGAAAGTGAATAAAAAAATGTGACAGCTTCCATAGACTTTATCTTCAAAAACCATCTAGTGAATTTTATGATTTGAGGTTTAATTATAGTGCATGCTAATCTATAATTATTTAAGTAGAAATTTCTGTGTGTGTGTGTTTGTAAGTAGATATATACAGTAATTTTAATAGTTTAAAACATTGTTCACCATAATCTATTTTATATTATAGTTTTGTCATGAATATTCAAGTGTCGATGCTTGGGAATTAGAACGATTTGGTTATAAAAAAGCAAAGCTTGGTGTCAAATTAGAAATCTTAAAGGTAAGTTAATGTAAAAATTATTGTAAAAGTTTTTAATCTATTAGAAAGGGTATAATAGATTAAAAGTTTTTAATCTATTATTCGGGGCTGATGCCCGAAACGTTGATGTATGGAAAAAACGTTCTAACTAAATAAAAGATTCAACTAGCCCAGTGTTGAGAAAAACGTCACTTCATTGTGCCTGTACACAATTAGCANTCTATTAGAAAGGGTATAATAGATTAAAAGTTTTTAATCTATTATTCGGGGCTGATGCCCGAAACGTTGATGTATGGAAAAAACGTTCTAACTAAATAAAAGATTCAACTAGCCCAGTGTTGAGAAAAACGTCACTTCATTGTGCCTGTACACAATTTATAAATTATGTAGAAATTGTTTCTTCTTGATATCAGATTGTTAATTTGAATATCCATATTTAAACTTATGTTATTCTGCATGTTATATTTTTATAAAATGTACAGTACCTTTTATTTTTAAAGTATATTAGTCAACAAATAAATAAATTCAATATATTATGAAAGAATTTCCAGATTTACTTTAGAATTATTAATTATAATACCTTTAACTTTTTTAAAGCATATTGATTACATATCTTAACAAATTTTTTAGTCTTGACCACTGTAAATCACTGTTTCAGATTTTTAATATGATAGTGTTTAAATGTAACTGAAACTTTAATGAATATTAAATACTCTATGCAGATGCTATAAAACAAATAAGTTTAGACAAAATACAAATAAAAAGTTTATGCTTTGTTCATAATCTGTCCTGTTTGTTTTAAATTACATTAATTCAAATGCATTAAAGATAATGTTTGGAAACTTTAATCTCACTATTTATCATCGACAGTTGGAGTTCTTTTTTATTATTTTATGATAATCTTTATGCTGCTGAACTTTTCTTTTTAAATACTATTTATTATCCGTTGGTAATGTCTCCAAACGTAATTTTTCCACAAGAAATACTCTGTTTAGTTTTTGCACTTGATATAACTCTCTTAGCCTTTTTTGTTCCAGATTTTACTTTCAATCTTTGGCTATTCTTTCAAAATTTAGTTATCTTAATTGGAATGTCACTTTTAATGAATTTATGTTCTATCAATTGAACTTCATTAATAGACAATAGATTTTCTGTCTCTGCCAAAGCCCACCATGATCAAGTAGATAAAACTACTGAATGTTGGAAATTGATTCTAGGTTCATACTTGACTAAAGGGATGACTATGTGCAGTTTTCTAAAGATAAGTTTGGTTCTTTTAGTACACAGGAAGTAATGTAATATATCAAAGAATTAATGAATGATTAGTACCTGCTTTCAAAATGTTGGAAAAGCAACTCTTAGAGGTCTTGTTACTATTATAAAAATTAATATTATACAACATTATTTGTATTACATTTTCACTATTTTAATTTTCTGAAATAANATATTATAACAAACCGAATGTATATAAAAGAATATACGTAAATATAGAAACGTACGTAAAATGGCAGCATTGTCGATTCGATAGTTCGATAACATACAACCGTTATAAAAACTAAAATTAACAAAATTTACGATAAATGTAATAAACTAATATATCAAAGAATTAATAGTATATTAGTACCTGCTTTCAAAATGTTGGAAAAGCAACTCTTAGAGGTCTTGTTACTATTATAAAAATTAATATTATACAACATTATTTGTATTACATTTTCACTATTTTAATTTTCTGAAATAATTCTTTATCCGAACATAAAGAAAATTCCTTCTTTTCATAACAAAACAAGTATCATGTGGGAGTAGTTATATTATTACATCGGTTGAAACACAGAGTTTAAACACAGTGTGCATAGTGCTGTTACTGGAAGCAACTGGTTTTACTTCTGAACACTGCACAAAAATAGTTCTTTTAAGCAGTCTGTAAGTCGGGTGGCCCTAGCAAGGTTTTCAGGTGGTGCGAGATCTCATTGTGACACCTCCCCTGTAGAGACTAAAATGTACATAGAGACTAAAGATAACATACATTTTTTACATTATTAATAACTCAGACCTCCAAAAGATTAGCATAGTAGTAGTATGGATGAGAAACAATAACAGTAAAAAGAAACAATATTTGTTTGAAAAGTTTTATTTAATGACACAGACAATGCTCACATCATGCAAAAGTCAAATTTACATCATAAATTAATTTAAAATTGAAACAAATTAAGAAATGAAAAATGAACTAAAAAGCCTAGATTGCCACTTTCCTTGCTTTTGTGCTTGCAAATTTTTTTTTATTAATTCAGAATAATTCAAGTCCTGGGCAATACTATTTTCTGTAGATAAAATTGCTAGATCTGACAGTCTATCCTAACACATGGTTGAATGTAAATAAGTTTTAATGAATTTTAATTTATTGAAACTTCGTTCTCATTTAGCGACAGTTACTGGTATGGTCAGCAAAATTTGAAGTACTGTCCATACATTCAGAAATATATCCTGCCAACCATTTTGTTTAATAAGTTGAAGAACTTTTATTGGTTCTGCTGATTCAAGCTCTTTAAACAATGGATTCAGGTGTAAAAAGTTCCTCAACCAATTCACAACCTGATATGTCGCATTTTTCTCCATCGGTTAAATGTATTTCTAAATCTGCACAGGCTTTTTCCAATTTGGACTTTTCAGGAATTATTTTGATATTGTATAAAAAGGACCATGTATCATTAAATTTGGATAATTGTGTAAATTGAGTGACAAATGCATTCTCAATTGTATCAGTCATAGGGTAAAAGATATTTATTTTAACAATTATTTAGTATCTGTTGGTGTCTCGTCTACGGCCTCATATTCAAATGATCTCTTCTTTCTTCAGGATCGGACTGGCTTAAAAATAGGATCTATCCCAGTCTGAGAAGCAATTTCCATAGCTGTTATCAGAGCAGATGACTAACCCTGGTATCCTTTTACAAATTCCAAGCAGTTCTTCAGCAATTGTGAAGCGTTTGGTAAATCCATTTTGGCAGGTAGGGTTAAGTAGTAATAAAGTGATTGGGTTTTATTTTTTGTGCAGACAATTTATCATTGCATTTTCTGCACCCCCATGATGGCGCCTGGTGCGGTTGTACTGTTTGTACTGTCCTAGGGCCACCCCTGCCATAAGTGCACTGATGCAATTAGTTCATTTACTGAACTTGTCCCAAATTTTCTCCATATATTTTTAACACTTAAGTAGGAACCAGTTTTCCATAGAAATACCTCCTGGGAAGCACTTTTTCTTGACAGATCACTCTTGTGTTGTATCTCGTTAACTCATCAATCAAACCTGTCTCTGCTAAAATTACATTCTTAACTCTGTAAAATTTTTATTAAGCATAAAATTATAAATATTGATTCAAAGTCACAATTTAATAAAATACTCTGAACCTGTAATTAAATTTTGAAAATTTGAATATCCATATTTAAACTTATGTTATTCTGCATGTTATATTTTTATAAAATGTACAGTACCTTTTATTTTTAAAGTATATTAGTCAACAAATAAATAAATTCAATATATTATGAAAGAATTTCCAGATTTACTTTAGAATTATTAATTATAATACCTTTAACTTTTTTAAAGCATATTGATTACATATCTTAACAAATTTTTTAGTCTTGACCACTGTAAATCACTGTTTCAGATTTTTAATATGATAGNCATCAATATAATTTAGATATTTAAGAACTTTCACATAATCTGAATTTTTTTTTGAAATTTTATATTTAAGTTTATCCAATCAAAAATAAAGAAAGATCTTTTTTTGTTTGATAATTGATTGTTTAATATCTACTACTTACAATTAAAATTCATTTTACTCATATTTTGCAATGCAGATTTAATGCCCTTAAACTGGATAAGCACAAATTTGAATTTTTTTATCTTTTTAATCATGATATATTATTTTCATATTCAGAAGGTATTTAATGCAATCAACAAACTTACTGTTTGTTATCATAGCGCAGATTGCATTCTTTCTATTTTTTAATTAAAATAAAATTAGTCTATTATAATCTCAGTATTTTCATATCTTTTTATTAAAAAACAAAAACCAGTTTTATTCTGAAATAGTGGTCATACTCTATGATCATCACTACATGTAGAAATATGTTTTTGTAGATCAGGTCATTAAAAATGACCGAAAGCATTCATATAGATAATAAAACGGCTGCATATTAAGTAAAAGGTTTTATTCAAGGTTTAGTTGTTTTTATGAATTGCAGTTAGAGAAGAGTCTTGATTACTTTAGCCATGTAAAACTATTTGATTTGTGCATCTGTAATAAGATACATCAAAAATGTCTTTAAAGCTTCATATATGAAGCATTATTGGATTCAACACTAGTCTACTATTAACAATTTTTACACATTATGTGCAATTTTTAATGATATACAGATATATAATAAAATGTAAATAATGTTTTAAATTATTTAGAACTTAATAGTAATAAATTGTAAAATAAGTATTAATTCTGTCAAAAAATTTTTATGAACTCCAATATTTTAGTTTTTTTGTATGTGAAACACTAAAATTGATTTTTACAGTTTTAGTGATTAAATATATCATTGTCTTATAGACTACAATAATTAATTAATTTTTCTAAATGAAAGAATTTTCATAATTTAATTTACATTCTTCACAATATGTAATTGAAAGTAAGAGATGAAAGTAACATTAAGAAACAAAAGTAAATATTAAAACAAATAAGATTTTTCCTTCCTTTTAAAACATTAAGTTATATTTATAATTTTTCTAGTAATAAAAAACCTAAAACTTTTGTTTATATTTTAGCGTTTACTGGAAACACAATTTGACTGTAATGGAAAATTCAAATCTGAAGTCAATAAACAAGAAGCTGTTTCTCTGAGAGTTCTTCCAATTGGAAGGGATGTGCAAGGTCATATGTATTGGTATCAGTTGGACAGGGAATTAAATGTTCGAGTATATCGTGAAGATGCAGATGATGAACGTTCATGGAGATTGGTGTGCCAGTATGTATATTTATAAAACCATTAAAAAATTTTTTATCACTATTTGAAAGATTGTGTTGATAAATTGTTTATTATTTTAATGATTGATCAAATGATACAATTAACTATATATATATATATATATATATATATTATACTAGCAGACTCGGCCATGCATTGCTGTGGCTCAAAATGTATCTATTATAAATGTATAACACTTCCCCTGTGGGGGGAATTTCAAAAAATCTCTTTTTTGTGTACATTCTCTTGACATACCCTATTAAAACACCATCAAAAACGCAAAAAACCGCTTCTAAAGTTATAGAAGCCATGTTCTTCACAGTAAGCCTTAATCCCATTCCTCTCCTCGCAGAAGGAATTTTGACATCTAAATTATATAAAAACACATGCAAATTCAAATGCAACATTGTGTGAAAATTTCAAAGCAATTGGTGAAGAACTTTCAGAGATTAACTATTAGGAACAAACGAACATTACATTTTTATTTATATAGATAGTATTAATTTTATTTTTGTTTGTGGTTCTGTGAATTGGCTATCACAATCAAAATTATCTCTCATTTTTCAAATTAATGAAGAAATAAGAATGGTTCTATCAGTTATTTGTCCACTCAATTTGGAAAAATCACCAATAAGTTAACTTGTTTTTACAAAAATTAAGTAAAAATACATTGAACTATATTTCACACTATACTGAAAGTAAAGCTTTGGCTCGTTCAAATTTATCAAACTTAAAAAAATGTCTAGTTTAATTTTTTTTGAAAAGTGTTGTTATGCAATTAAAGTCTAAAAATTAATTAGGTTTGCATTAATGAAATAGTAAATTAAGTATATTTGACCATTTTGGCTCAATTTCAAATTTATGGGTGGTGCAGTTGTGTGAATCATTGAGTAATGCATTGGTGCAAGTTCTCATTTCATAGATAAATTCATTTTATTTTATTTTTCCCAAAATAAAAACAAAATCTTATCTCTTAATAAGCTATTTTATTTTTACAAAAATGGTAATTAAAATAGTGTATCATTTTTCTAATATATATTATAATATGTATCTATAAATTTATATATATTATATATTAAAATGATTTATTATTTTAATACTACCATTTAAAGACAAATAGTTGCAATTATTACCTTTGTATCATTTGAAACATTCCAGTTATTTTAATAAAAGATACATGATACATTTTTTCTCTCTTTGTCATCATCCCTTACATTGTCAGTGTTTTTAGGTTGATTATATTCTCTGGGCTGAGAATATAATGAAGATTGTGCTTTGGTTAGTATAATTATAAAAATTGATGGTCAAAGAAAAGTCACTGTTATGTGAAATAAGTATAAATGATTTGAAAAAATGTTTTGAACTTGTTTGTGAAAAATTATGATCATCATCATCTAATAAATATGATGATAATTTTGTATATATATTTTGTTTATATTTATAATAAAATGGATATTGTTTTGAAACTTATAAATTTTAAAATATTTTTTACAATATATAAAATTTCATAAACTCTTCAAAATGTCAATTTAAAATGCATGTAACATTTTTTTACAAATTTTAATACTGATAATACAGTATTAAAATTTGTTGAATCAAAGTGATTTTCCATAAGCCAAAAAATTGTAGTACAATTGCTTTAAATAGGAAAAATTAGAACTTTCATTTAAAGTTATTTAACAGTGATTTATAAGATATTAAAGGCAGAACATTATAATAAGTAATGCTTTGATTTGTATTTAAAAAAGCATAGGATGATAATGTAGGGCAATTCAAAAAGAATGATACTCTTTCATAGGTGTGTTAAAATATAATTAGAATATTTACGATCATGGCACAATTATTATAATAACTCTCAAGCTTTTTAAGTTTTAAAGTTATAAATATTTGTAAGTCCAATATTTTTCGATACATCTAAAAGTCCGATATTTTTGTAATAAGCCAAATGATTGCTGGATTTCTTTCAGAATATTTTAAATTATTTAATACATATTAATTTAATTATAATTATTAAATTTAATAAGAGATGGTGCCTAATGCTTACTTCTAGTACAAAATTATTTAATATTTAATCATTAATAGTAGTGGTAAAGTAGTCCAAAAATCTGGCAATCGTTTGGCTTGTTATAAATAATGTATTGGTAGTAACCAAGAAATATGTTGACATTTTTTTATTATTTAGAGTGTTTTTTTTATATATTGTATAAATATTAATGAAAATTGTAAAAACCTTAGTTAAAAAAAATAAAAGAAAGAGATAATTATTATTTATTTAATAATTATTTTGATGATTAGAACACGGGATGAATTGTCCGAGCTTATTGAAACATTGGAGATGAACACACTCTTACCAAAGAAAGAAGAATCATCATCAGCATGTAGTGAAAATGGTGATAGTAATATAACTGAAGCTTGCGAATCTAAGACTGGATTTATTGATGGTAAGAAATTTTAAAATGTGACGTTTGTATTATTATTTTTATTTAATTATTTATTTAAATTATTTTATCTTACATATAAAAATCTAGGAAAAGTTACTCCATATATCAGACTTTTTATAGATGCCTAAACTTTTTATCATAAGAATATTTCCAAACTTATTTTTAGTACTCTGTTATAAATTTATTCTGAAGATGAATTTGGAAATATTTTGTAGGTACAGTAGAACGTCGTTTATCCGAATCAGTTGGGGACGGGTTGTTCGGATAACTTATTTTTCAGATAATCGATTATGTATGAAAAAATATATTAACCTATCCCATGTTGAAATTTTTCTCTGTTGCATGTCGCTTTGCGTTGAATTTTCATCGATGTTAAGCCTAACATAAACTTTTTAAAATAATAATCGTGACTATTGTATCGTTAAAAATTATTTTTTTATTTTGTACAAACAAAATAAATATATTTAAAAATATAAAAACCAAAAATATATACTTTAGAAGTTGATCTAGTATCAAAAACGTTCGATTCAGCACGACACACAGTCCTCAGAAAAACATTACGCAAAAGTGTCAGTGCTGCCAGCTAAAACACACACACCAACAAAAAAAATAGTAGCCCAAGATATATCCAAAGATTGCAGCGCCACAGCACTAGCAAAAATTTAAATTTGCCAACTGGAATGCTTTCAGATAACCGACGTTTCGGATAAATGACACACTACTGTAATATATTTTATTTTATTTTATCTTTCTTAAGTTATTTTGTTTTTATAAAAATAAATTTGAAATAATGTATGATTTGAATATATAACAAGTCAAAGAATCCTTTGTTATATTTTATTATTAAAATACCATATTTTCTGGTATATAGGACACACTAGTGTGTAAGATGCAATTCTTTTTCAGGAGCATTTTTGGCAAAATTATTTTATTGAAGAAATTATACATTGTTGAAAATAATTATAACATCTTATCATATATTAATTGAAAACTAATTTAAAGAATTTTATGTAAAACAATTATGTATCAATATTAGAGAAAAAATGTACAATTATAATAACTATTTTAATTTATCCAGCTTTGAAGATTAGGATAAAGATTATTTTCTGAAATCTTTTTTGCATTTGAATCAGTGTTATTGTGATCATGTGCAAAGTGCCCCCTATTGCTTTCGCACCACTTGACTGAAGGGTCAGTACCATGTCATTGATGCCTATGTCAGGACTGACACCAATATGTCTTTAGGGAAGACATAGAAAACTAGTTGGCTGTTAGTCGTCACTTTAGGTGAGCAGTCACTTGCATAGGCAGATGGATTTGGGATGGAGGAGGTTTAAGAGTCAGTGCAATGGAAGGAATTGCACTCCATTACAGATTTAACTAAACAAATACACATTTATTTACATAGGATTTACATATTGATTACAATAAAGATCATAATAGCTAGTCATTATAAGGTTATCATGGTGGGTCTGTAACACGAGAGAGAGTTTACACTAGAGTGTGAAATGATAAATATCTTTTATTGTAAGAATGCTGAGAAAGTTTGACACTTGAGGGTCAGGAGAAGATAGGCTTTGATAATCTGAAATTGTGTTGTGACTCTTTTTTGATATACAGTCGAGTACCCCCCATAAGATCATAGATACGTTCCATTCTTTAGGAATCTGATTTTTTACGAGTCCTTCCAATCACAGCCCGACACGTGTGAAGTTTACGGACTACGGCTGATTGAAAGGTTTTCTTCCATAAAATTAATCGATTCTAGACTAATCCGACTCAACATTTCCAAAATACGTATATATTTTTTTGGAAATAATCCGTATAAACTACGCTATAAACAAAAAATTGGTGGATTACTTANTCCATAAGCCAAAAAATTGTAGTACAATTGCTTTAAATAGGAAAAATTAGAACTTTCATTTAAAGTTATTTAACAGTGATTTATAAGATATTAAAGGCAGAACATTATAATAAGTAATGCTTTGATTTGTATTTAAAAAAGCATAGGATGATAATGTAGGGCAATTCAAAAAGAATGATACTCTTTCATAGGTGTGTTAAAATATAATTAGAATATTTACGATCATGGCACAATTATTATAATAACTCTCAAGCTTTTTAAGTTTTAAAGTTATAAATATTTGTAAGTCCAATATTTTTCGATACATCTAAAAGTCCGATATTTTTGTAATAAGCCAAATGATTGCTGGATTTCTTTCAGAATATTTTAAATTATTTAATACATATTAATTTAATTATAATTATTAAATTTAATAAGAGATGGTGCCTAATGCTTACTTCTAGTACAAAATTATTTAATATTTAATCATTAATAGTAGTGGTAAAGTAGTCCAAAAATCTGGCAATCGTTTGGCTTGTTATAAATAATGTATTGGTAGTAACCAAGAAATATGTTGACATTTTTTTATTATTTAGAGTGTTTTTTTTATATATTGTATAAATATTAATGAAAATTGTAAAAACCTTAGTTAAAAAAAATAAAAGAAAGAGATAATTATTATTTATTTAATAATTATTTTGATGATTAGAACACGGGATGAATTGTCCGAGCTTATTGAAACATTGGAGATGAACACACTCTTACCAAAGAAAGAAGAATCATCATCAGCATGTAGTGAAAATGGTGATAGTAATATAACTGAAGCTTGCGAATCTAAGACTGGATTTATTGATGGTAAGAAATTTTAAAATGTGACGTTTGTATTATTATTTTTATTTAATTATTTATTTAAATTATTTTATCTTACATATAAAAATCTAGGAAAAGTTACTCCATATATCAGACTTTTTATAGATGCCTAAACTTTTTATCATAAGAATATTTCCAAACTTATTTTTAGTACTCTGTTATAAATTTATTCTGAAGATGAATTTGGAAATATTTTGTAGGTACAGTAGAACGTCGTTTATCCGAATCAGTTGGGGACGGGTTGTTCGGATAACTTATTTTTCAGATAATCGATTATGTATGAAAAAATATATTAACCTATCCCATGTTGAAATTTTTCTCTGTTGCATGTCGCTTTGCGTTGAATTTTCATCGATGTTAAGCCTAACATAAACTTTTTAAAATAATAATCGTGACTATTGTATCGTTAAAAATTATTTTTTTATTTTGTACAAACAAAATAAATATATTTAAAAATATAAANTTCAGAATATTTTAAATTATTTAATACATATTAATTTAATTATAATTATTAAATTTAATAAGAGATGGTGCCTAATGCTTACTTCTAGTACAAAATTATTTAATATTTAATCATTAATAGTAGTGGTAAAGTAGTCCAAAAATCTGGCAATCGTTTGGCTTGTTATAAATAATGTATTGGTAGTAACCAAGAAATATGTTGACATTTTTTTATTATTTAGAGTGTTTTTTTTATATATTGTATAAATATTAATGAAAATTGTAAAAACCTTAGTTAAAAAAAATAAAAGAAAGAGATAATTATTATTTATTTAATAATTATTTTGATGATTAGAACACGGGATGAATTGTCCGAGCTTATTGAAACATTGGAGATGAACACACTCTTACCAAAGAAAGAAGAATCATCATCAGCATGTAGTGAAAATGGTGATAGTAATATAACTGAAGCTTGCGAATCTAAGACTGGATTTATTGATGGTAAGAAATTTTAAAATGTGACGTTTGTATTATTATTTTTATTTAATTATTTATTTAAATTATTTTATCTTACATATAAAAATCTAGGAAAAGTTACTCCATATATCAGACTTTTTATAGATGCCTAAACTTTTTATCATAAGAATATTTCCAAACTTATTTTTAGTACTCTGTTATAAATTTATTCTGAAGATGAATTTGGAAATATTTTGTAGGTACAGTAGAACGTCGTTTATCCGAATCAGTTGGGGACGGGTTGTTCGGATAACTTATTTTTCAGATAATCGATTATGTATGAAAAAATATATTAACCTATCCCATGTTGAAATTTTTCTCTGTTGCATGTCGCTTTGCGTTGAATTTTCATCGATGTTAAGCCTAACATAAACTTTTTAAAATAATAATCGTGACTATTGTATCGTTAAAAATTATTTTTTTATTTTGTACAAACAAAATAAATATATTTAAAAATATAAAAACCAAAAATATATACTTTAGAAGTTGATCTAGTATCAAAAACGTTCGATTCAGCACGACACACAGTCCTCAGAAAAACATTACGCAAAAGTGTCAGTGCTGCCAGCTAAAACACACACACCAACAAAAAAAATATTGGAGTAGTCCAAGATATATCCAAAGATTGCAGCGCCACAGCACTAGCAAAAATTTAAATTTGCCAACTGGAATGCTTTCAGATAACCGACGTTTCGGATAAATGACACACTACTGTAATATATTTTATTTTATTTTATCTTTCTTAAGTTATTTTGTTTTTATAAAAATAAATTTGAAATAATGTATGATTTGAATATATAACAAGTCAAAGAATCCTTTGTTATATTTTATTATTAAAATACCATATTTTCTGGTATATAGGACACACTAGTGTGTAAGATGCAATTCTTTTTCAGGAGCATTTTTGGCAAAATTATTTTATTGAAGAAATTATACATTGTTGAAAATAATTATAACATCTTATCATATATTAATTGAAAACTAATTTAAAGAATTTTATGTAAAACAATTATGTATCAATATTAGAGAAAAAATGTACAATTATAATAACTATTTTAATTTATCCAGCTTTGAAGATTAGGATAAAGATTATTTTCTGAAATCTTTTTTGCATTTGAATCAGTGTTATTGTGATCATGTGCAAAGTGCCCCCTATTGCTTTCGCACCACTTGACTGAAGGGTCAGTACCATGTCATTGATGCCTATGTCAGGACTGACACCAATATGTCTTTAGGGAAGACATAGAAAACTAGTTGGCTGTTAGTCGTCACTTTAGGTGAGCAGTCACTTGCATAGGCAGATGGATTTGGGATGGAGGAGGTTTAAGAGTCAGTGCAATGGAAGGAATTGCACTCCATTACAGATTTAACTAAACAAATACACATTTATTTACATAGGATTTACATATTGATTACAATAAAGATCATAATAGCTAGTCATTATAAGGTTATCATGGTGGGTCTGTAACACGAGAGAGAGTTTACACTAGAGTGTGAAATGATAAATATCTTTTATTGTAAGAATGCTGAGAAAGTTTGACACTTGAGGGTCAGGAGAAGATAGGCTTTGATAATCTGAAATTGTGTTGTGACTCTTTTTTGATATACAGTCGAGTACCCCCCATAAGATCATAGATACGTTCCATTCTTTAGGAATCTGATTTTTTACGAGTCCTTCCAATCACAGCCCGACACGTGTGAAGTTTACGGACTACGGCTGATTGAAAGGTTTTCTTCCATAAAATTAATCGATTCTAGACTAATCCGACTCAACATTTCCAAAATACGTATATATTTTTTTGGAAATAATCCGTATAAACTACGCTATAAACAAAAAAATTGTAGGATTACTTACCGAGTGTGCACTATTTGACATTGCCATTGCTAAAGCTTGTTTTCATTGCGGAACAGCTCAGCAAATAGCGGCCGATTTCTACCAACTTATTTTTCTGCGAAAACTTCGTTGAACTTTGGAGACATCATTAATATAAATAATTTTAATCGCCGTTGAATAAGAAATGTTTCTTTCACAAGAAATGTATAAAATTACAGTACTGTATTAGACTTACGGTACCTAATTTACATACTGACAGACGATAGTTAGCGTAAAAATCTCCGTAGCGTGGCGCCACGCTAGACGGCGGAAATTATATATTTAATTATAACAAAGTTACAATAAGTTAATATATAATTATATATACAGTACCTAATTTATATATAATTNTCAGCAACTGATCTAGTTTCCTCCTCTTCGGCTGATTTACTTTCCTCTTCTTTAACAGAATCCTTTTGTATGTTTTCTAATTCAGCTTCCAGCAACTCTGCCTCCTTTTTTGTTTTTTCTTCCTGTATTTCCTGCTTGCCTGTGAATTTAGCAATATTTTGCTCTGTTATTTCCAAATTTTCATGCCGAGAAAATCTTTGAAGTAATGTCGTTTCCTCAAAAAATTCTTCTACAACTTCCCTCATCTTTGCTTATATATATATATATATATATATATGATCAAAGAAGATAGGCTCCAATAAGGGAATGTATTTGGCTCCTTGCAGACAGGATCTGAATCAAGGCAGCAATCCACAGTAATCAATATTGAAGGGATCTAGTCGGCTATCTGGCACTGAGGATAAACTCTAATGATGGCCGAACTGTAGGTAATAGTCAACTGGTGATGACAGAGAAACTGCTTGTTGTCATCTGATTCTCTCTCTTATTTTTGGGGTCCTCCCCTTTTTTGGAAATTATTACTTAGAAACTCTTGTAATATAAGCAGAGGTGCATTATTATATTAAAATTCAATTGTCAATGGTAACATCCTGAAAGTTTTTTTATTGTCATAATATGTGTAATGTACAGTACTATAAAAATTTATATATAAATTTATTAGGTTTTTTATTATTGAAAATCATAGTTTTCAATTTTATATTATTATTAGTTTTACTAGGTAAGAATATGGTCAATTAATGGTGAATGTTTTGTTCCAGTTGATAGTGTATACAAGAATATTATTTATTTTTTAGTTTATTATTTATTATAGAATATCATTTATTTTTATAGTAATTTTCATTCATTTTCAAAATTCAATTTGGATTCTAGTTTCATTTGTTACCAAACTAATTTCATTTTGACAGCATAATAATTATGTAATATAGAATTTTTAAAATTTTAAAATTTTGTTTATTGTAATTTAGAATGAATCCTGGTTAATATTTATATTTTATGAAATAATTTGTTTCTTCTTCTAGGTACCAAAGCATCTGTTGAACCATTCTGCAAACCACAAGTTACAGATACTGGTCAGCTTGTTAAACCAGAAAATGAAGTTAAAGAAGAAAAAGAAGCAACTTTGTCAATGGAAATTCCTTCTGGGTGTGCAGTTAAAATAGAAACCTCTTGCAGTGAGTGTTCAAAAGAACATGATGTAACAGGTTGTGATAATCGTAAGAATGAAAAGAAATCTGAGTCCTTATTAACTGAAAAGAAAAGTTCTAATAGAGAAAGAGAAGAAAAAGAAGAGACAAATAATAAAAGTGTAATTTTAAATTTGCCTGCAAATGATGAAAGAACTCAAATTAAAAGTGAAGTATCTGAACAATGTACTTCAGTAGAATTGAAGAATGAATCCATAAATAATGATGAAAAAAGTAAGAATGTAGTTGAAACTCAGTTACAAGAAAAATTAACTCCTAAAGAAAGAGATAGGTTTTCTTTAGAAGTAGACACAGAAAAAGAACATTCTTTAAAAAGTAACATTCCACAACTTTCTGCTGAAAAAATACTTGATAACCAATCACAACAAAATAATGAAAATAAAACATCAGTTATCTCTATGATATCTGGAAATGTTCTCAGGGAATCAAAAACTTTGCATCCAACAATTTGGAAAGAAAATCAGTATTTAGATTCTGAAGCTTATAATAAATCAATAATTTCAACACCCAAAGATCTTAGTAATAAAGTTTTTTCTTTACAAAGTAGTAATTCAGAATTAAATTTTTCTAATGTAAGTAATTCAACAATTTTAAGTCAGACTAATCAAGAATTAAGACAGGTTTATCCTGAAATTAAGGACTACAGAGGATGTGAGAATATTCGAAATAAAAGTGGAAATGATGATAAACATGAATATGAAAGGCCACTAATTAAAACAACTAGCTTCCACCCATTTCCTAAAAAGGAAATGGTAGCTAAGTTTGAAGGCAGAATATTGTCTGATCATTCTTTGAGTCATCATCCAATAAATTTAACATCAGAAAAAATGAAGTCAGATGAAAAGATGATTGCTGAAAATTCTTCCAATTCTACATATGAAATTTCTGCAAAAGAAAAATTTTTACAAATTGATTCTAATAAAAATTTGTCAAACAGATATATTGAAGACAATGAAAGTCAGTGTGCTGTAGATTTAAGTATTGGTTCTCGTAAAACAGATTCTGAAGTTCAGAAAATGAAATCTAATTCTCTGAAGTGTGATAAGTCAGTATTTCAGTTGACACACATAAGAGATGATCAGTCTGGTGAAAGTAGTGAATCAAGTATTCCAATTTTAGTGAATGAAACAATAAATAAATTGCCACCATCTTTTTCAATAGATAATGATAGACCTCCTCTTTTAAAAGAAATTCATAGCAGATTAGATGATCATAATAAATTAATTCCTGAAGGTAAAAAATCAAGGAGAAGTAGTGCATCAGAAACATTATGCAATGTGACTCACACTGTTATTGGAAATAGAAAATCTCCTATAATGAGAATGGATGAAGTAAGTAGTGGTAGATTGATTTCTGAATTTAATACAGAAAGTGACAATAAAGTTGAAAATAAATGTGATCGAACACATTTAAGTGATAAAAAGAGAGAGCATAATGAAAGCAAAGAAGTTTCTGAAGTGCATGGATTAGTTACATCACAAAGTAAGTTACCATTGGAATCAAATAAACCAACACCAGAACAGAGTAGAATTAGTGTTATTCAAAAGTTGTATGATAATTCTCAACACATTTCTTTAAAAGGAGAAGGTTTTCCATCCTCTATTGATCAGCAGATGTCTGAAACAGATAAACTAGAAACACAAAGAAATGAAATTTCAAATAGAGAAGCTGTTGTTAATAAGGAATCTATAGGTGAAAATCAGTTGCAAGAAGTAATTAATAAAAAAGAGAAATTAGAAAAGCAGTCTTTACATAAATCTTCTGGAATGTCAAAGCATGAAAAAATGTCAATTTCAGATAATAGTTCAGAAATGAATAAGTCAAAAGAAAATGAAATTTGTAAAACTGTTCTTCAAAAAAGCAGTGATTTGAGTGAAAAATTATCCCCTGTTGAATCTATTGTTCATTCCAAACTTGAATGTGAAGAAATCAAAAGCAAAAAAGATATCATTGAATCATCATCGATTTCTGTACAAAGTTCAAAGCATGTAAAACCTTCATCATTACTAACAAAAGTTGATGTGTGTATAACAGGCAAAGATAGTAAAGAAGATAACACTGAAAGAAATTTAGACTCAGTAGAGAAATATAAAAAGAAGAGTAGTAATGAAACAAAGGCGGAATCACTAGAAAAAGTTAATAAAAAAGACAATGAAATAAACTCAGAATCGTTTGAAAAATGTAGAAAGCCAATTATGAAAGATACAGATTTAAAATCACTTCAGAATTCAACTGATAAAAGTAGTACAGAGATAGGTGTGAGATTAGAAGAGAGCTCTGATAAAATAAAAACTATAGAAAATACAGAATTGGTTGAAAAAACAAATAACAAATATATTTCAGAAGTATATAGTGGTTCACATGAGAAAGATAGCAAAGAAAATGCTGCAGAGAAAGATTCTGGTTCATTAGAGAAATGTACAAAGAAAAATTTTACAGAAACTAACTTAAATACAGAACTCCCTAAAAAGACTAACAAAAAAGACATAAAAACAAATGTAGAATTGCTAGAAAAAAGTAACAGAAAAAGTAATTCAGAATTGATAGAGAAATGTGATAAAAAAGATGTATCAGAAACTAATACAGAAATTATTTCAGATTCTCTAGAAATACTTAATAATAAAGATTTTTCAGCAAAATCAGTACAACATAATGAAAAAGAAAAAACTAGTATGAAATTATTAGATAAATGCAGTGATAAAGATAATACAGGAACAAAGGCAGAATCTTTAGAGAATTATAAAACAAATAACAATGTAGAAATGAACAAAGAATTGTCAGAAAAGTGCAACAAAAAAAGTAATAAAGAAGCTAATGCAGAATTTTCTGATAAACAGAGTAAAAAAGATGATGTAGAAATTAATGAAGAATTATTAGAAAAAAGCAACAAAACTGATACAACTACGGAACCACTTGAGAAGTGTAACAAAAAACATAATTTAGATTCAAATACAGAATTATTAGGGAAATCTAATAAAAAGAATAAGATGGAAAAGTCTGATGAAAAAAATTTAAGAACTTTAGAAAATAAAGAGGGAAATAAAGAGCAGTCTATTCAAAATGAATTAACCACTGCTACAGCAGCTTGTAAAGAAACGAAGGTAGATACTACTAAATCTGTTCGATCTAAAACATCAAAAGAAAAAAGGAATTCTCTAAGTAACTTAAGTAGTGAAGCTACAGTTACATCAACAAGTGCTTCTAAAGACCTAAAATTGATTGAGAAGGAATTAAAAGAAAAACATTCTGATAGAAGTATTACTTTAACAGAAGAAAAACAAGGTAATGAGAAAAATAAAAATTTAAAAAATGATAAATTTGATGAATGTAATGATTCTGTAAATGATAAAATTTCAAGTCCAAAAGATAAAAATCTTAATAAAGAAAATGATAAATGTAAATCATCTGATGATTTAAATCAAAACTGTGATGTTACAACAGAAAAAGAAATTATTAAAACTAATGATGAATCTGTTGAACAGTCAACAGAAGAAAAATCTTTGGATATTTCTGGTGATGTAGAAAATAAAAAACAGTCTAAATCAGAAGACCAAGTAATAGACGATGATAAAGAAAATGATAGTCAAATGCAGGATGACGACGATAAAACAAATGATTCTAAAACAGAGCAATCAAAATCGGGTAAAGGAAAAAGAAAACGAGGAC
This sequence comes from Centruroides sculpturatus, assembly GCF_000671375.1. NCBI lineage: Eukaryota > Metazoa > Arthropoda > Arachnida > Scorpiones > Buthidae > Centruroides > Centruroides sculpturatus. Next base: position 876,385 of record NW_019384349.1, read on the forward strand.
AAGGTGTTGTATTTTCTGATAATTCTGAAGCAACAGAACAATCTCAAGATAGTCAGGCTGATTTTATTATTTCAGAAGGATTCTTAGAAATATTAGATGGATCAAAATCCAGGGGTAGGGGTAGGGGGAGAGGGAGGGGTAGAGGTAGAAATCGTGGAAGAGGAAGAAATAATAATTCGGCAAAAGGAACTGAAAAAGTTGCAGAAGAAAGTGTTCCTCCAGTTCCAGTTAAAAGAAGTAAACGAATTCAAGAGCAATATCAGAAAAAAATGACAGAATTAGCAGAACAGATGAAAAAAGAACAAAGACAATTAGAAGCAATGGCTAAAGAAAAGGCTGCTTTGATGGCAATAGAAAAAGTGAGTATTTAATCAATTAATGCCCTTCTAACAGTTATATTTACTAATGGAACATTTCACAAAAATTTTTTAATCATACATTTTGTTTTCCAAATTCATAAAGCTTACAGTTGTATATCTGTGAATAGCCTGATTTCATGATTACATATTTAATGAATAAAATCAGTTAAATTTAAACTATGCATGAAAATATTTGAATTATACTATTTAATATAATTTATTATTTGCATTGATATCAGTTGTTATTTTAAAAGTTTATTTATTATTATTTAATATTGAATGTCCAAAATTGATTTACACTTTTAATAACAATTTTTAAAAATTAAAGTAATGTTATAGATGTTTATTAATTATTATACAGTAATACCCTGAACTTACGCGATAGGTGGGACCAAGCGATAACCGTGATTACCATTGGAATCAAATAAACCAACACCAGAACAGAGTAGAATTAGTGTTATTCAAAAGTTGTATGATAATTCTCAACACATTTCTTTAAAAGGAGAAGGTTTTTTCCATCCTCTGTTGATCAGCAGATGTCTGAAGCAGATAAACTAGAAACACAAAGAAATGAAATTTCAAATAGAGAAGCTGCTGTTAATAAGGAATCTATATGTGAAAATCAGTTGCAAGAATTCGAATTTGCGTAAGTCGGGGTATAATTTCGCAATTTGTGTAAAATCCAAGTCACATGTATATAAGCTAATAAATGTTCTCAATCTTATCTCATCTTTTGATTCGTTCATGGTTACAAGAAATCACTACATAGAGTCTCTCAAGTCTCCATAGATATAACAAACACAGAAATAAATAACACAAAATAAATTGTAGCTATGTGTTGATTCCGCGCGACACGTCCGAACATGTAAGCCGAACAATAGTGTAGGGGGAGTGAGTAATCAAGAGTTGCATGGCACTCAACACAAAAGACGAATCGACGAGATTTGAAAATCGCTTAACTCCGGGTTTGCGTAAGTCGAGGTATTACTATAGTTCTAATATTTTTTAGTTGCCATGTAGATAAGAACTGTAAATAGATTTTCATTTTTCAAAATCTAAATAACTTATATAATGTTTGAATTCTATACTATAAGCATTTTCAGACATTGATATGTAATATAAATATTTTACAGAATTTATTAGCTTTTTTATAATATTAATATTTCTTCATAGCTACATTAAAATGACTACAATAAAAAGTGTATGGATTAATTGGAAATATTTCTATTGTTGTGGAAAACTGTTTGTAATAGAAAAATATTTTCTTGTTCAGCATGACTGAATTAGCCAAGAACAATTATAGTCTTGTAACTACAGAAATTATATAGATCTATAATCAATCTTTCATTATTTTAATTTCTACCAAACTATCCCTAAATTACTTAATATTTTGAGGGGCTAGTAACTTATTTGAACTTTTATAAAGACATAATTCTTATTTATCCAACAACATATAAGTCCACTTCCTTTCTGGACACTTTATTATTCAAGAGGATTTTTTACTATTTTCTCTTGAAGTTAATAATTTGTATTCTTTTCCTATATTTCTAAACTTATTTACGTTCCTCCTCTGTAAACATACACAATTTATCTTCCCAGTCTTCAATAGCTCTATTTTCCTGCATTTTCATGTCATTGTTCTATTGTTTCACATTGTGGATATAGTCCTCTTTTTTCATTTTTTTTTTTACAATCTTTCTGGATTTGATTTTTTTCTTTTTCTTTGCAAAATCAAAATTAAAGTGTAATTCCTAACATATTTCTCACAATAGTTGTGTTCTTTTATATATAACTTATAAGGAATGTCCATATGATATATGATTTGGCAGATATTTTATGACTAGATGCTAGTCTGATGTTAACTTTCATCTTTTTTCTCTTGGATTTGAGATCATCCGTGGCTTTATCTATACCAGGGGTCGCCAAACTTTTTTAACCGTCGATCCCCAACCACTTTCCAAAGCCTCACATTGACCCCCACTGTAAAGTTTTATTACAAGTGTATGTGTATGGGCAAAAAAAAAGTTGTGACCCCTTAGCCGCATCGACCCCCCATTGATGTTGCATTGACCCCTGGGGGTCGATATTGACCACTTTGGCGACCCCTGATCTATACCATAATTAAAATATGTGCGCTAGTGATTATGAAAGAGGTCTAAGTCAAAAATAGGAAGACATTGAATTTATTTTACAAACTATTTGTAAATTTTACAATCACATAAAAAAAACCTATTTTGCAAAAAAATATTTGTGATTAATATTAATGTTAAAAAAATTAAAAAATTATTTTTTAATTTTTACAAACTCAAAAGTCATCTACAAATGAAAAATGCATAACTTAAATCACTTTCATAATCACTAGCAGTTATAGTATCAGAAAATTATACTTTAGCATGTGGCTACACCTCTGTTTAATAGTTGACTCCTTTCCCACCATATGATGTGTATCAAAAAAAGAACCAACAGTGTGTTACTATAGATTTATGGAGATATGGATTACAGGATTAGCATAATTGTCAGATATCAATTAAAAGGAATAGAAAAATGGAAATAAATCTTGTGAATAATTTTTAGAATGCTATAATGAAGATTGAAGACTAGAACAAATCAGAATGGCAATTGCCAACTGGTTCCCAGTAGCAGTCAGTCTATTATCATATTAGTGATTATGGTAAATGTAGAGTAGGTTTTCATGCTTGTTTTGCTTGCTGATGATGAAAAAAAGATAAACTGATTATGGACATTAACCAGAAAACAGAACAAATTCTCCTCTGGGCTTAAGCCCAAACAATTGGAGAAAACATTCCTTTCCTGGAGTAAGTACAAAAATAAATATGGATAAGTGTTTTATGGATAATGCTATATGCTCATCTTCATATCAATTTCATATTTAAAAAAAAATTTTTTTTATCTGAAGATGAGTGGATAGCTCAAAAGTGTTCATCAGTATTTACTTTTGTATCTACTCTAGGAAAATATTTTATGTTATTTTAACTTTGAGTTATCATTATATAATATTGTAATAGAAATACAGTGGAACTTCGGTATACGACCTTAATCCGTTCCTGGTGTTTGGACTTATACTGAATTGGACGTATACCAAACCAACCTTTTCCATAAGAAGTAATGTAAAAATGATTAATCCGTTCTCATGTAAAAAAAATGGCTAACTTTAAACACCTTGCTTTCCTTACTAGTTTCTGCTTGATTTTTTATGAGATCAGTATGTATCCTTTTAACTTTCTTGCAAATAATTTCTTTCGATATGCTGTTGCCGACACACTGTTTTTCAGTTATCCAAAGCAACAGCAATTTCTCGACATGATCTAATGTCTTCGATCTCTGTTTAGAAATTGATTTAACCCCTTTTGCAACGTTAGAAAATTTAATAATGTCTTTATTTTTCACAATTGTCGATATCGTTCTCGGAATATGGAATGCAACAAGTTAAATCTCGAACACGCGTGCCATAAGCTAATAAATGTTCTCAATCTTATCTCATCTTTTGATTCGTTCATGGTTACAAGAAATCACTACATAGAGTCTCTCAAGTCTCCATAGATATAACAAACACAGAAATAAATAACACAAAATAAATTGTAGCTATGTGTTGATTCCGCGCGACACGTCCGAACATGTAAGCCGAACAATAGTGTAGGGGGAGTGAGTAATCAAGAGTTGCATGGCACTCAACACAAAAGACGAATCGACGAGATTTGAAAATCGCTTAACTCCGGGTTTGCGTAAGTCGAGGTATTACTATAGTTCTAATATTTTTTAGTTGCCATGTAGATAAGAACTGTAAATAGATTTTCATTTTTCAAAATCTAAATAACTTATATAATGTTTGAATTCTATACTATAAGCATTTTCAGACATTGATATGTAATATAAATATTTTACAGAATTTATTAGCTTTTTTATAATATTAATATTTCTTCATAGCTACATTAAAATGACTACAATAAAAAGTGTATGGATTAATTGGAAATATTTCTATTGTTGTGGAAAACTGTTTGTAATAGAAAAATATTTTCTTGTTCAGCATGACTGAATTAGCCAAGAACAATTATAGTCTTGTAACTACAGAAATTATATAGATCTATAATCAATCTTTCATTATTTTAATTTCTACCAAACTATCCCTAAATTACTTAATATTTTGAGGGGCTAGTAACTTATTTGAACTTTTATAAAGACATAATTCTTATTTATCCAACAACATATAAGTCCACTTCCTTTCTGGACACTTTATTATTCAAGAGGATTTTTTACTATTTTCTCTTGAAGTTAATAATTTGTATTCTTTTCCTATATTTCTAAACTTATTTACGTTCCTCCTCTGTAAACATACACAATTTATCTTCCCAGTCTTCAATAGCTCTATTTTCCTGCATTTTCATGTCATTGTTCTATTGTTTCACATTGTGGATATAGTCCTCTTTTTTCATTTTTTTTTTTACAATCTTTCTGGATTTGATTTTTTTCTTTTTCTTTGCAAAATCAAAATTAAAGTGTAATTCCTAACATATTTCTCACAATAGTTGTGTTCTTTTATATATAACTTATAAGGAATGTCCATATGATATATGATTTGGCAGATATTTTATGACTAGATGCTAGTCTGATGTTAACTTTCATCTTTTTTCTCTTGGATTTGAGATCATCCGTGGCTTTATCTATACCAGGGGTCGCCAAACTTTTTTAACCGTCGATCCCCAACCACTTTCCAAAGCCTCACATTGACCCCCACTGTAAAGTTTTATTACAAGTGTATGTGTATGGGCAAAAAAAAAGTTGTGACCCCTTAGCCGCATCGACCCCCCATTGATGTTGCATTGACCCCTGGGGGTCGATATTGACCACTTTGGCGACCCCTGATCTATACCATAATTAAAATATGTGCACTAGTGATTATGAAAGAGGTCTNTACAAATTATAATCAGAAGAAATTTAACAAAGTTATAAACCATAGCACCGCAAACGTCTAGTCTGGTGTAGTACACCGATAGTGCTACTTGTTCATAGATGGCGCATATAATTGAATTAAGTTGTATACCGAACAAAAGTCGTTTACCGAGCAAAATTTGTTTCGTCCAAACAGGACGTATTCCAAATTGGACGTATTCTAAAGCAGACGTATACCGAGGTTCCACTATATAATATTATTCAATTTAATACAATTGAACCTGTCTATCTCAAACATGTTTATCTAGAAAACCTTGTTATCTCAAAATTAAGTTTTCTCCTGTGCATTTTCAGCCTAACTTCAATATATTTTCTGTGTTTATCTGAAATAATTTTCTCCCAAAACATGTATATCTCAAATTATGGACTGAAAGGTCAATTACAAATTCAAAGCTCAGTGACTATATTGCATAAATTGCATTTGAGAAAAATTCCTTAAAATATAGTACAGTACATAGTTGCAGTTTAAGTTGCTTTTATCTGACTTGCTTGGCTTGTCTTATTTGTTGAATAAAGTCATGCATCAGAAAGTAGCTATTGACAAACTCTTTCTGTTAAGATATGTCAAAATGTTTTATAACTAATACAGGTATGTACTGTAATTACTATTGTATTAATACAATACTGTACTTCCAGTCAAACCTTTTACTGTTTACTGTGTATAAACCTCTACATCTCAAAACTTGTCTATATCGAATTTTTTCTCATTCCTAAGAGATTTGAGATAGACAGGTTCAACTGTACTTGACTGTACTAATGTTAAAGATATTTTGCTATTAAAACAACTAAGTTTGAATAAGAGACGAAATATTAAAGATAAAATTTTAAATACTGTTTTTAATTTAACAATTTACAAAGATATTACAGTGGAACCTCGCTTAACGAGCACCTCACATAACGAGTGTTTTGCATAACGAACAAAACAAATTGTAAAAAATTGCCTCACTTAACGAGCGATGTTTTGCATAATGAGTGACGAGGAGAGAGGAAAAGTCCCGAATTGTGCACATGCTCCATCAGTCTGTGTTTAGCACTTGTTTTGCTATCATCTTAGTGTTGCTTGTGATCACATATTTTTCCAAACTTGTGTTCACACATATTATGTATAAACATCAACAACCATAACCCATTATATAATAAACACGCCAAATGATATGCCAAATTATTAGGCTACGTAAAGGCTATAAATAAATATTAAAAATTAATTGATTTGACTAGAGGTAGGCAGTTATGCTGCCGTCTCGTATTAAATTTAATGACCAATTCCAAATTAAATTTTAGAAATGTCTAAATGAAAAATTAATTATTTATAATTATTAAATTTAATAGGAGATGGCAGCATAACTGCCTACCTCTAGTCAAATTAATTAATTTCTAATATTTAATTATAGCCTTTACATAGCCCAAGAATTTGGCATATCATTTGGAGTGTTTATCAAGCATATTATCTGTGATTTTTTTTTTTGTACTGTAAATCGAATTCTTATTTCAGGTTTGTTCATTCTGTGCTAGAAGAAAAGATGATGATGATTCATGCTCCTTAACAATGCACATTGAACAATTTTCTTTGAATAAATGTTATACATAAAATATTTGAGTATTTTTTTTTTTTGGTATGGAACACATTATCATATTTTACATTAATTTCTATGGGAAAAATTGTTTCGCTTAACGAGTGTTTCGCATTATGAGTATGATTCTGGAATGAATTATGCTTGTTAAGTGAGGTTCCACTGTATGTTTAATGCAACTGTTATAAAAGAATGTTATTAATTAAAAATAGTTAAAGGTATTTTTTAATTACTGCTTTGAGTAGTTAAAACTTTAGAATAATTTTGATTAAGTTATTTATAATAGATGTATGATATGTTATATATTAAGAGTGTTAATTAATTTTTTGGACATTCTAAAACATTATTATTTAAATAATAAATATGGCTATAATAATTTGATAATTTGTGTAATTATTTAAACATTTTTTTCACATGGAAATTTTTAACAATTTATCATGACTGTTTTGTTTTGTTTATGCATCACTGTTGAATTTCTGAAAAAGCCAAGATTTTTTTTTACAGTTTTATGAGTGTTAACAACAAGAATATTTGTTAGCTATCATTATAAAATTATTCTGTCAAAATAATTTTTTCTATTATTAATGATTATATGGCATCATTAAATTATTGATAAAATAAAGTTTCTAAAATTACAATAAAAATATTTGATGATTCCAAAATTTTGTTCACATGGAAAAAGTGACTCAATAATAATTACTAAATTCAACACAAAATTAAACCTTTCTCAAGAAGTCTGTGTGTTTATTTTCAATAACATTTTCATGAGACAATTCCTTTAAAAAATTTTGCAGAAATAAACCTTATATACAGGGTGCGGCAGAAACAACATTCTGATTTGGCAGCAGCATTGCTTTGCTCGTAGTAGAGGTACAACAGTGGGTGTGGTCTTTTTTGATTTGTTAGTGCATGCCATTTTTAGTTACTGTCATGGCATAGAGCAGAGAGCATCATGCTTTTGTTGTTGAAGAGTTTGTTACGAACGGCAAATCTGTGATAACAATGCAACGGGCCTTCTGAATATGCTTTCAGCTCGGGTGTCATGATCTGGTTCTGGCTGCACCAACAATTCGTCATTGAGTTTCAAATTTTAGACGAACAGGTTCAGCTTTAAAAAGAAAGAGTCCTGGCTGCCCTAGAAGCATAACAAGACCAGAAGATGTGGCAGCTGCTATAGCTTTCATACAGCAATCGCCCAAGCGATCTGCATGCAAACATGCAGCTGCATTAAACATGTCTGATTGTAGTCTCCGCAGACTTACTCAGCTTGCTCCACATGCATCCATACAAAAGGATCGTCGTTCAGGAGTTTAATGATAGGGATTATCCAATCTGTAAAACTTTGTGTCAGGATATTCTGCAGAGCATTCTCCCAACAGTGGTACTGGTCTCCAGTGACAAAGTCCATTTTCATTTATTGGGGATGGTCAACAAACAGAACTTCAGGTACTGGACAGTAATCCTCAAGAACGCCACCAACGACCACTTCATATTCCGAAAGTTACGGTTTAGTGTGCCTTAGGTGATTTTGATGGTCCTTATTTCTTTGAAGAATACGGTGTTACAGTGACAGTAATGTCAGAGCACTATTGTGAATTGCTTGAGAATTTTCTCCATCCATTAGTTAACGGTTTACTCAATGATCATGATCTGGAAGACGTATGGTTTCAGCAAGATGGTGCCATGTTGCATACCTCTAGAAGGTCATTTGGAATTTTCAGAAACTTGTTTCCAGGCCATTTTGTCTCTTTACAGGGTGATATTGGTTGGCCACCACATTCGCCAGATTTGGTCCCATGTGATTTTTTTCTGTAGGGCTATCTGAAATCAAAAGTGTACCAACACCTACTAACAAATTTGCAAGAACTCAAGGCAGCAATTACACAAGAAATCATGGCGATTCCACTGGACATGGTCTGCAGATCAATGCAAAATTTCCGAAAGAGACTTCAAAACTACATCGACATTGACGGTTGCCATTTAACTGATGTACTCTTCAAAACCTAATGATTTTGAAGAGTACATCAGTTAAATGGATGACAGTGGCATACTGTGTACTTATCAGGTATAAAAGATTTCTTTCTCTATCTTGCTTTGTATCTTTATTATTGTCATTTCAAATCAGAATGTTCTTTCTGCCGCACCCTGTATATTTGTTTGAGTTCTGTGTTGAATTTAGTTTCCAAAATTTTTCTCTGAAATAGAACATTCAGTTTATTTTCTTATATAATAAAACCTGCAAAAGCTGGAACCAGAAGTAGGCCAGAAATTTTCAGAAGCCAAAAGTTCCAATATTTTTCAGTAAACAATTACATTAATCTAACAAATATTCTCTGAAATTCAGAAACTATGAGAAATGGATGAAATGAAAGAAATCATGATAATGCAACTCAAATATGAGGAAGTATAAACACAAAAGCTAGAAACTTGTGTTTTGTATTTTTGCATTACAATAAAATTTATAAGAAAATAAGCATATTTTGGCAACATAATAAGCATAAAGATTACTGCAAATTATAACAAGTGAATGTAAAAAAGAAAAGAAAGACTAAAGCTGTACTAACAATAAATAAAGTAGAATTAACTAAATTTAGTTTTGAGAGATTGACAAAGGAAGAGAAATCACATTTGGATACTAACCATACCCATTCTGTCATCCTGTTTGATTATTAATGAAAGTTCATTGAAAGATGTGATAATTGCTCTATCAGTAGAAACCTGAGTAGAAGGTTAGATCATCTTCCAAAAATAAGATTGGTTTATCCCATTATAATTATGCTTTTCTGCCTGAGTCCCACTTCATTAAGTATTGTTCTATTGAGGTCTATTGACATATTGTTTTATTAAAAATTGAACTTTTCCCATTTATTTATATGTAAAATTTTTACAATATATACAAATATCACTAATAAATGATGAACATATGTAAATCATAAAAAAAATTATTTTTTCAGCCAATCCCATAAAAGCTTAAAGAAAGATTTTCAGGGCATTTGTATAGGCAATAGAAGAATGTTAAGATTATCCTATCAATGATGGAAGACCTGCAAAACATAGAAAAACAAAATAGTCCAATTGAATTCCACTTTTGCAGGTTTTACTGTATTGAAAATTTTAAAGTAATAAAGTAAAATTTAAATATTTTAAAATCTAGAAGACATCAAAATTGAGAAAAGCAACATAGTTTAATAATCTATAAAGTTGTTTTTGTAGTAAAACATTTACTACTGCTGTATTAAATTCAGTTCAATTTTTTTTATATTAATTTAACTATCTCATACAGTACTCAAACAGAACATTTCAACATGTGTCTTATCATAATTAAATGTCGTTTTAATTATTATTCTCTTATTAGAACATTAAAGAAATATATCCTCATTGACTTTAAATCTTAAATGTTTTATTGATGAAATATTTTGAATTAGAAAATTTTTATATTAATGAATGTTGTTTTTCTCATTATTATATCAAGAAAGCTGATAAAACTATTGACAATTATACATGTTTAGTATCAAAATTATAAAAGAATAATTCTTTCTTTTTATCTAATCAAGAAAATCAAGTGTTTATGATCTTGTTGATTTTAATAACCAAATATTTTAAAGTATATTAAGTTCATCTTCAGAGTCTTTGAAAACTTTAGAATAGAAAAAAAAATATATTTTATTGTTAAAAATTCAAAATACAAAACCATTTGTATTTTGAATTTCTACTTATAATTTCATTATTTAATAATTTGATTGTTAAAATGAACAAGTTTTAAGAAAGCAGTTGTTTTTCTTGATTACATAAATTTAATATTTTATTAATGAAAAGGTATAAATATATACAATCAAAAATATTCTTTAATAACCAAGTGTTTTCACTTCATACAAAATTTTTTGCAAATAAAATTTTATTCTATTTGAGAAATATGCTTTTTTCAGATTTTTGTTGTTTAAATTTTTGTCTTACGTTATATAATATGATGAATATTGATGAGTTTTGTAATAGTTATGCCAAAAGCTTGTTTGGTTTGATTTCAGCACTTTTGCTTTCTGCTTGATTCTTTTATTTTGCTACTTACATGCTTGTTTGCAGCAAAAACAGCAGCAGAAACAGAATGGTGTGGTGAAAAGGCAACGTGGTCGACCTAGGAAGCATCACTGTAAAAATGTGGGTGTTTTTTTTAACCAACTAACTTCTACATTTTATGTTGCTGCAATTTTATTTTCTAAAGCTTTATTTTTACTTTAGATAGCTTGCAATTTTTCTCTTTTCTTTCGATCAGAAAAATCTTCTCAAACTGAGTTTATATCATGCTGCATGTTTCTTTTATTAAACCCTTCATTATAATTTATTAATGAATAACTAATTATTTTGAAATATTACTATTTATAATTAATTTGTTTATAATATAATCTTTTATTAAATATAAGTTAAGAATAATTTATTACAATGGATGGAGTAATTATTTAACAAAGAAATTTATTTAAAATTAAGTAATTAGATATATATATCTAATATATATAATATTTTTAATTTTTATATTAGTATTTTAAAATAATTTAATTTTTTAAATTTTTATAATTTACATACATATTAAGACTTTAATAAACTTTAATTTTAACCAATGCAGTTTATCCTTAATTATGTATTAATTGTTTCTAACTGGAATGAGTTTTTAATGGCATTAAAAGTTATTCAATAGAATAACAATAATAATTTAAAACTAACTAAACTTATTTGTTTATGCCACTAAATAATAATTGGAAAGTAGATTTGAGTTAAATTTTTAATGCTGTTTAAATTTAATTTCTGAAACATGACCAAAAAAATTTGCATACTGATTGAAATATTTCTTTGAATGAATGATATATAAAATCAACAGGTTTCTAAATGCAACTGTTATGTTTATAAATTTTTATATTTTTATTCTATATTTCATTTTTTTGCTACATATAGAAAACAAGTAAGGATTTGCCTTTTGATTTATTCTATATGAGCCTTGTTACATTTATCTGAATTCTATTTATATTTTAACATAGCCTAAAAATTAACAAGATTTTGTCTATCTTAAGTTTGGAGAACAGCCAAAGAAAACTAAGAGAATGTGGAAAGTACAGAAATGCTTTTTGCATTGAAAAATTTTTACAAGAAAAAAGAGCAGTATATCATAAAATATTATCATGGTATTTTAATCCTCATAATATACTTCTTCAGTCAGTCTTCTCATTATTATTATTCCCATTTGGCAATCACCAAAATTATTTAACAATTATTAGATACTGTTATTAAGAATTATTTCTTTTATCAATGCATTATATATATATATATATATATATATAATACTTGGAAAATATATAAGAGTAAACTTTCCGGTATCTGTTATTATGCATTGTATCATCACTTGCACTATCCATAACATATCTTTTTTGTATGTTATAAAACTTCCATTATATTAAATTTTTAATCATGTCTTGTATTAAAGTTTCAGGTGTTTTTGAAAAGTAGCAATGGTGATATAGTAGAGTCCCACTAGTCTGAACACCACTAATTTGAACTTCTGCCTAATCTGAACACATTTCAGTCAGCGGAGAGGAAATTTTCTCTAACAAGAGGTCCACTTAGGGGTGTTTCCCTTTCACTTTCCTGAGTGAACCATATGAATAAGGCTTCATCAAGCTTATCAAACATTGAGGGCCTTGATGTTTGTTGTTTTCAACTGATTTTTCTGAAGTAGAAGCACAAAACTGCTTGATCTTTGTGTGGTTTTTTTTTCCAGTCGGTTATTTTGGCCTTGTCCATTCCAAAGTCTACTGCAAATTCATTGCACTTTCACTCTTGTCTAGCCTTTTCAAAATGTCCAGCTTATCTTTTAACATACATGTATGTTTCCATTTCGTGACCATTGTAGCAGCAGACTAAACTAAATTAAAATAATGTAGAGAAAAGAGTGTATACAACATCCACAATTAAGCATTCTAACTCACAAAGTAGCATCAGTTAACTGATTGGAATCCTAGACTGTGTATTAAAAACAATTTTAGAATGTGTATTAAAAATTTTTTACAGTTAAAATAATTTTAAGGTAAACAATGAAGGCATGTTGCCATTTCAAAATTACAAAACTTGTTTTTGTCAATTGTTTGCATCCTCTATTGAGTACAAGACAAATGAAATAAAGGGTGGGGTGCTGATGTCATTGATGATGTTGGATCTATATAAACCAGACCTGTTTTACTACTTGCTTCTGTATTATTTCAGTTATTCGGCTAATCCAAACAAGGTTCGGTCCCAATTAGTTCAGACTAGCAGAAATCTACTGTATTGAAATAGTGATTTATACACTAGATCAATGCTTTTCAAACTAGTTGATATACAGCCTTATTTTTACCAATTACAATGACCAGTACCATATTTTTTCTATATTACCGTTCAGTATTATATTCAAATGTCATGCACCTGCACAACAGAATTTTTGTATTTAGATGCATGTAAAGTGCATTGCTATGACATAATTATCAATTATAATTATATTTTTTTAATATGGAATTTCATACCTTGTTTATAGAAAGTTTCCAGAAGAAAACTTGCAGCTAATGTACTATGGATCATCATTTTGAATGCTTTTGATTATGTGTTCTTTATTTATTTATGTCTTGCTTATAAATTTTTATTTAATTAAAAGAAAATAATAAGTTTTACAAATGAATATGAAATGTTATTGATAAATTCAAAAAAGAAAGATAGCTTTGTTGAACCAAATTGCAACAGAGTTCCAAATATTTTTGGCCTACAGACTGATTTTCAGAAGACTACAAGAGTGCATCAAGTTAACAAGAAGCTAAATAGACAAATCAGTGATATGATTCATTTCATATGTAATAGACTGTCATTGGCTTGTCACTTAAATGCATCCCATTATTATTCATTATGTTCTTCTGAAGATGAACCTGAAGACATTTTGTGTTCTATTGAAATTTGGTGTAATAAAACAGTTTATAGGTATATAGAAAATTACATTGGCCTCAAATTACTCACTGAAATGTTTGAGAGGAAGCTAGTCTTTTCATCAAAATAGTGTATGGTTCGGTATAATAGCACAGCCAGAAATTTAGCAAGGGAATGCAATTTAAAATATCAAGTATTAAATAATGTTCAAATAAAGCTGCAATGCAAAATACTGTATACAAATTATTATATATATACACTAGCCAATAAGCCCAGTGTTGCCTGGGCAAAAAGTAACAACAAACATTAAGATTATTAGATTATTTTGTACTTCTAATCTTTCTATTCTATTATATTATAGTATTTGATTTATATAACTAATGATACAAAGGTTATCTCACAGCCAAGTGACTAATCTAACATATTTTAAAAATTCTTTAAATTGTGTACAGTAGAGGAATAAAACATTTTAAAAATGTGTTAGATTGGTGATAAACCCTTATGTAAGATACCTTTGTAGTTATATCAAATACTATATTAGATTATAATATATAACAAACATTAAAATGAAAATCATGTAGTTTGGTTATTTTAATCTACCATTGTCATGTTTATTGCAATACTCAGATGGTACAAAATGAAACACTTTCAATGATCAAGTAGACAGGAATTGAAAATATGATATTCAAGGTATCATAATTTTTTATAATGTTAACTCTAACAATCTGTTCCATTCACAGCCAAATATCAAGTGGTAATCTGACAACAAATCAAAGTTTGTGAAAAACAGACCTATGTAATTTTCCTATTCAAATGCCACCACACTGTTGGACAATAGAAAGAGTGGAAAAAGTGTGGAAGGTGGTTGAATTAATTTGACTAAAAGTAATTATTCACCCTCTCTCAGAAGAGAAGATGGTTAATTACTATTAATTAATAATGGCTTACTATTAATATTTCAAAAGTGATCCATATCAGATAGATTGTGATGGCTCTGCATGTGATCAAAGTTGCTAACCTTAACATCTGAAAGATTTCATATGACTTGTTTAAATAAAAAGAAATTTTATAAAAATGCCAGAATAATTGCTTTTATGTGATAATAAAGTGTTTATATTTTTGCAACAGATTGTATAAACTAAGTTGGAAGTATATTCTTGTAAATATCACAAAAACTTATACCTTTATAAATCCAGCAATGAATTTAATAAAATATAAACATTTTTGATCAGTTTCACTGATCTTCCTCAGTTACAGAATATAACAGAATGGAAGAATAAAAGAACGTAAATACAAATATAAAAAAATTAATATTGCATTTATAGAAAAATTATTAGAATTAGTTTGGTTTATTTGGTTACAGCAATGCAATACTTGAGCAATCTGCCGAGGGAATGCATCCCAAGAAGACTTTTATTAAAGCTGGTCCCTAATTAGATGTTACTAATGTGAAGAAAGCCCAGTAAACTCCACATGACCAGCCTGTTGGCCATGCCCGAACCTACGATTGACTACCAGTGTTTGGTGGTTTTATCCACTTGGCTAATGAAGGGTGCTTATTAGAATTAAAAAGTACTGTTCAGAAATGAAAAAATTTGAGTTGTTACATGTGGAAAATTAAATACTTAGACACTTTTCACACAGTAACACTTTTAATTCCATGCAGGCAAGTGTTATGTTCTATGTGTTGCAGTAATTAAGTGGATATAATATATATTTTAGAAAATTATGTCTGTTTTAAGAATTCTATTTAGTTTATTATTTTCTTAAATACATTTTGCCAATAGATGGTGCTACATATAAACCCAGTAAATGGAATGCAGACAGAAATAAATGATATATAGAAATCTAATAAATATTTTGGGGTGATATTTATGACATTATCTAAGTTAGAAGCGTGTTAACATAACTGCCGAGTTTTGTAGCAATTGGTCAAACAGCCTAGGTGTGCATAGCAAACAAACAAACATTCTCATTTGTATATATATAACACATTTTAAATTTTTGTAAACTTTGTATATATTTTTCTGTAGTTTACTTTGTTAATCTCGTCCCTTTTGGAATGAGGTTAACAACACCAATAAAATAAAGAGAGTTCGAGTGAGGACCTGAAAGTGAACGGAGGTGTTATTTTATGGTCTCCAATTTTCTTTGTCTTGTTCAACCTACACTCGACCTTATGACTACGACTTCAAAATAATACGACATATATATATATAGTCGATTCCATTTAATTGGGCCACTTGTTAATCGGGGGCAGCCACTTTATTGGTCCAAATCTCAAAGAATGAAAACCAAACTAATAAATTAATACATAATTTAATCGTTTAATTGGGACAGTAGCAGAAAATAAATTTAGCAATTTTTGATATATTTTAGGGATCTTCCAAAAATATATAGACACTACATACACTAATATCGTGTAAGTATAACGGTTGGCAGAGACAAGGTGATTTTGTCTTTTGCTCGGGCAGTTTGGTTTTTCTGAAGGGGATATCAGCATAGCGAGATATATCACACAGGGATCCCACCTGAGGAGGACCTGAATGCGAGCTACTGACCCTGCTCTGGATTAGACCGGATGATCCCCTTAAAAGTGAAGGGACAAAAATCCCCAAACAATTTTTCAAGGTCTCTGGACTGAGTTGGAAGACAGCTAGAGTTCCCTTAGAAGGTATTGTGTGCATGATTATGTCTGGATTTGGATAGCAGCCATTTGATCGTTGAGACCAGCATCCTGAGCTGGCAGATTCTCTGGACACTCCCACTGAAATGATCCATCTTCAAGTAAAGGAAACTGTGCTCAAATGAAGACTGTAAGGTGACTTTTGGACAAACCCTTTCCTTTCTCCCTTTTTAGTTAGAACATGTTCTAACTAAAAAGGGAAAAAGGAAAAATCATTTGATCACGAATGAATCAAATGGTCAGTCAACCTTTGTATACATCACTACTAATACTGTATTTGGCAACACTAGCATAATGCGAATCAGTTATCTATGGTCTTGAGTCTGGCAAATTTATATTACAGATATTTTTTGTACTTTGGTTTAATAAAGCATTAAAATAAGTACTGTACCTAATTATTATTTTTTACCTATGTATTACATATTTTATTTTAGAATTTATTATTAATTTGTTTAATTGGAGCAGCCGCTGAATTTGGCCAAAATTGATTAGTCCCAGTGTGTCCCAATTAAGTGGAATTGACTGTATATACATTAAGGTTTCTCATTTCATATGGACATAATGGAGTGACGTTTGTTATTGACAAATGCCTAACAAAATTTGTGGAAAGCTATAAACCTATCAACGACCTCATAATCAAAATTACAATATTTTCCAGACCAGCAAAACTTTATATTATTTAGGTTTATATGCCCACTTCGGCTGCTTTGGACTATGAAGTGGACACAGTGTACACACAAATTGAAAATATCATCACAAAAATATCACAGAAGGATATACAGTAGAGCATCGATTATCCAACTCAATTGGGGACTGGGGTTGGTCGGATAACTGAAAAAACGGATAACCGAAAAGTATGAAAAAATACATTAGTATATCGCTATTAACCTACTTTGCATTGAATTTTCATCGATGTTAAGCCTAGCAAAATTGTTTTTAAATAATAATTGTCACTATTGTATCATTAAAAATTATTTTTAAATTATTTTATTGCTCACAAAATGAACAACCACTCATAATTACAAAATTAAGCCTCGTTTAAATACTGGCCTCCCTTTCATGGTCGAGCCAGTGTTGCCAGCTAAAACACGCAAAAATTTAACAAAAATAATATTAAAGTAGCCAAGACATAGCCAAATATTGTAGTGCCACATCACTAGCAGACATTTGAAATTTGCCGACTAGAACAGTTAGTTAACCAATGTGATGGTTAATTGGGGGTCGGATAATCGATGCTCTACTGTATTGATAATAATGGGAGATTTTAATGCTAACATAGGCAATACAAAAAATGATGATAATCTATGGTGCATTATAGGGCAATTTGGACTGGGCACCAGAAATGAGAGAGGAAATAGACTCCTTTAGTTTGCAATCGATATCAGTTTTTCAATAACTAACACTATGTTCAAACACCATTATCGACATCTTTCTACTTGGACCTCCCCAACAAATGATTATAAAAACCAAATTGATTACGTGTTAATAAGAACAAGATGGAGGTCGTCAGTAAATAATGTTAGAGCAAGACTTGTGAATCTGGAGCATTCTGCAACTCTGATCATAAGCTACTGAAAGCAGAAGTAAGATTAAAACTCCATACAACAAAAATATCAAAGATCAACCCAAGACTTGAGACTCCAGCTAGTTCAATCTTACAACAGACTCTCCGAAATTTACACCCTCCATCCTTTAAAACAACCCAGATGATTTATGGACACAAACAAAAAGTTGGATTTTAACTGGAGTACAACAATGCACCACATAACATTGGCCACAGAAAAAGAAACATTGGATGACAAATGGAATGGACAAATCCCTTGAATTAATAGATGAAAGGAAAAAATTATTAACTTTAGCAATTGTTGCAGATGAAAAGGAGAAAGAGCTAGACAAAAAAATCAAAAAGGCTTGTAAGAAAGACAAAAATGATTATATCGACAGAATATGCAATGGAATTGAAGTCCATGCAAATAATAATCAGACTCGTGAACTATACGATGAAATTAGATATCTAGCAAGAGAGTTCAAACCATGCACACAAATAATTAAAAATGATGAAAATGAAATAACTGATGCGGAAGGGATTGCTGATGTCTGGAGGAAGTATTGTGAGAAACATAAAGACACTGGTCAAACAAATGATAATAACCAATTTCAGAATGGTTGAAGGGGAAGCTGAACCATCTATTCTTAAATCAGAGATAGAAAAAGCCATAAATACATTAAGAAATCACAAAGCTCCAGGACCTGACAATGTAACCTCCGAAATTTTTGAAAGCAATAGGAGAACTGGGTGTTGATATATTTCATAAAATCTACCCCTTAATTTGGAAATCTGAAAGATGGCCAGAGGAATGGTGTAAATCAGTATTTATTCCAATTTGTAAAAAAGGTGCACCAACAGATTGTAGTAACTACAGAACTATCTGCCTAATTAACCATGCCAGTAAAGTAATGCTCCAAATAATTAATAACCATTTGAAACCCTTCCTATTACCTGAAATAGCTGAAGAACAATTGGGGTTTATCCCTGGTAAAGGAACTCGTGAACAAATCTTGAATATTCGACAATAGTGTTTTGGGACAGTAAAAGGGTAATTTTAGAACATTACCTGCCCAAGGATCAAATGATGAACAATAGCAACTACTGTGACCTCCAAAACCAACTTAAGGACAGCTATCTGCAAGAAATGTTGAGTCAGTCTTTCCAAGAGCTTATTCTTTCTGCAAGACAACACCAGGCCTCATACAGCAAATTACACCAGAATATTGATTTAAGATATGTAGTTCGAGAGCTATCTGTATTCTCTGTATTTCCTCATTTGTCACCATGTGACTTCCAGCTCTTTTCAGCACTGAAAGACTCTGCAGGGCTATCATTTCCACTCTGATAAGAATGTTCAATATGCAATGCAAAAGTGGCTCAGCAGCCAGCCAAAATACTTTTTTACTTCTTGCATTCATATGTTAGTATCTGCCGGCACAAATACACTGATATCAAGTAGGCTACATCTCAAGTAGAATACATTATTATTATTATTATTATATATATATATATATATATATATATATATAATATGGTATGGAGGGAAATAGTTTACAGTAAAATTTCAATATAATGAAACTGTGAGATTCACCAAATATATTTTTTATATTGAAATTTCGTTAGGCTGAAATATAGTCAAATTGATAGAATGTGGAAAAAGTTATTAAATAATAAAAATCTCTTGCATCTTGAAAGCAAGAAATTTTTAAAATTGGAGATTTTCTATTAACAGCTAGATAGAACAAATTGTACATTTAAAGTTGTTTAAGACTGGAGAAAATTATTATTAATTTATTTTAATTAGTTTTTCATTTTGCTTTTTTTGGCATTTGGCATTTTAATCAGATCTGTCATGTATTTAGTCAGATCACAATAGGGTGACTAACTGGTGAGGCAGACACCTCAAAATATTCAGGTCTTATGAAAAATTCTGAATTAAGTGAATCATATTTGGATTCCCAAAATGCAGACTGATGCTTTACCAGTTTGACATCTAGGTATCTGCATTTATTGATATCACTAAAAATTTAATGTCAGCACCAAGACACTTGAAGTAGTGATGGCACTGATAATCACATGCCCTCTCCAGAATAGTTTTTGTTTATTGCTGAAAGAAGTCTACAATTTTCAGTTGTGCTAAATGCATAAAAAAAACTTTCTGCCTGATTCCTGAACTGTGTCACAGCATTCTAATATTCTGTCTGGTTTTATATTTCATATCCAGAGATTCAGATAAATTAACAAATGTTTGGACATGGACTGATCACTTAATTCATGAAATAGTGCTAGATTTTTCCTTATTGTCAATATCTACATCTAAGGACTTGTCATCCTTAGATGAAGATATTGGCAATAAGTCTTCCTTGACCTGTTTTGCTATTGTTTTACTTTCATATCATATGCTTTCTGCAATCCATTTTTGGATAGATATTGAGAAGTCATTATTATAGGTCTGTGTGTTTCTTCATCAGATGTGAAGCACTTTCATTTTAGACCTTTCTTTAGAAATGGAAATAAATCACATGTGGGTTTAAAGTCTGTGATGTATAGGAGATATGGCAGGATGGCAATTTTGACTCCAATTGTAATGTTTAATGGTTGTACAATATTCATAGTGTAGAATTTAGAATTGTCATGATAAAGAAACCCTCTTTGCATTAACAAGTTCTGGACAATTTTCAATTTCAAAAGTTGTCCAGAACTTGTTAATGCAAAGTTTTATTCTTAGAATCTCGATGAATGCTTATTCAAAATTATTCCTTAGAGCAGGCATGGCCAACATATGGCCTGTCTAATGAATTTATGTGGCCCGCGATCAATCTTTCAATATTAGCTATCAAGTCCGAATAGCTCTGAAAAATTCTGACTCCTAAAAATAAAAGAAAAAAGGTCAATAACTCACTGTGCATTTAGAATTAATGCTCCATTACAAATGACTTAAGTACAGTGTAGAATGTTGATAAAGCATGATAATGTGAAAAATGTACAGTATCTGTAATCTCTATGTAGAATTTAGTCTCTATGGGGTGACACCACAATGAGATCTCGCACCACCTCAAAATCTTCCTAGGGCAGCCTCTGGTTCAGCCTGGGGGCAAAAACTGTTGGCCACTCCTGCCTTAGAGTATAACATATGTATTTGCATATTTTGTACCCCAAGGAACACAAATGTTTCATTTTTTATTCAAAATAATTGTGAATGACAAATTGTTAATAAAAAACATAAAACAAAAACAACACTACTTGGAACTGATCAGCACTTAAGAAGGCAAGACTTCTGAAAGAGCACACTAACATATTTTCCCAGAAATTTGTATGGACAAAAGTGGAATCTATGCAAATTAAATGATCAGCCTTATAATATTTTGTTGACTTACTGAAATGTTTAGATAAGAAAATATAAAGTTATAACAACTACATGTAACTTTATTATATTTAAGATTATACTAAATATCACTTTTGGATAGCTGAACTTAATGTCGGATTAAAAGAGACATACATACATTTAAGATTATATATTAATGTTTATGTATTGCTATTTTTATCCTCAGTAGAAAAGGCATAATTTAACTTTTTATATTACTCTTTTTACATATTTATTTAACATGTTGAATTTTTTGTATTTTTTAATTATTTTATATATATAGTTAAAGTAAATTATTATTATTATTATTATTTTAATTTCTCATAAATACTATCAAGAAAATGAAGGTGGAACCACATAACACATTCATTTTCTTGATAGATAAAATATCTGTCATAAAACTGATGATAAACTGGTGATAAGACCAAGATAGATACTTTCTTAAATTATGGAAATTATCATCAGTTTATGCCTGAATTTTATGGATTCTTATTTGCCAAAAGTTTAATATAATGATTTCTCTGATTTTTTCATTTTATTATTACTGTATTTTTTCAAAATATTTTAAAATTAAATTAAATAAGAAATTATTTACATTATAAAAGAATAAATTAATTTGAATTGTCTTTTGAAATAACAGCTTGATGATGATGATGATGAAGATGATGACGATGATGACACAGCTTCTCAAGATTATGAAAGGGAGAAGAAGAAGAAGAAAAAGAAGCACCGTGGGAAAAAGAAATCTAGTCATAATCCTTGGGATGTATCTGAAGAATCAACATCTAGCAGTGAAGAAGAAATTATTGAGGAAGAAGAAGAAGAAGAGGAAGAAGATGATGAAATTTTAAAATTTGATGAAAATGAAGATGAATTTGCTTGTGAAGAAATTGATGAAGATGCAGAACCCGTAATTGTACGAAGAGCGCGTACTGTTAAAAAAGGTAAATGTGATAATAAATGATCTGCACTTTGGTATCTTTTAGAAAACTTAATTATAATATTGAACTTCAAATTTTTGCTGTTATCTGCATTCATCTTTCTGTTTCCATTTATCCTTTCTATTGATTTAAAATGTATTTTAGAAGAACTCAAAAACATAATAAAATAAGCAGTTATTACTGCATTGTTTCCCAGTGTATGAACAAAGAAATCAAGAGTATTTCATTGCATCATCTTCTAAAAAATCTGATTTTGTGTAAACAATGGTTAGATGTTTCATAATTTGGAAAATATCCAAAAACACTTTTGTTTGTTCTGCATTATAAAACTGATTACCAGATATAAAGTAATTATCTTGGAATGATTCATTTTAAAAAGTATAGTTGTACTTCTTAAATCTTTTAACTTGACAAATGTAGGATTTATCATACAGAATACTCTTTAAAAACAAAATCAGCCAAAATTGGCCTTATCCATTAAAATGAAATTGGCCAATGCAAAAGTTGTTTGAGTAGTTTTGCTATGCAAATTCTTTTTGTAGCCTGAAGAGGTAAAAAGAATTTAGTCTCTGGGTGTGAGATTCTGAATACTCCCCCCTAATTAATTGAAAATCGATGTCAAATACATAAATTTTTAGAAGTAATATTTCTGATTTAAAATGAAAGAATTTTAAGTTAAAAACAAAGGAAACTGGTAAAAGTCACTTCCTTCTCAACGGAAGTTCGACATCCTTTTTGTTTTCCCTTATCTTCACAAATTTTGAGTCTCATACAGTCCAGTTATCCCTCTGTAAAACCCCACTCATCCTAAACACATGGGACTAATACAATTCTCTCATTGGAGAAAATCATCAAAAAAGGGGATTCTTTAGTATCATTCGGGGAGTACACCACAAGATTCCATAGGAGAAGGACGTATTCCATATAAGCTCCCTACGGCCAACGCCCATATTCGACTCTCATAGTTCATACAAAGTTTGTTATTAAGTTACTAAATAGAAGAAAGAAATGTTTACTGATGTGTCACCAAAGAATTAACTAAAGATAAGAACATTCGTATTAATAAGAAATAAAGAAGAAGATAAAAGAGTATACTTTGAGGTAGTATGATTTTAATTGAAATTGTGGTCTCTCTCTCCGTGAAAAATATATATATTTGAAGCTGCATTTTGTATAATTTATCTTTTGTTATTAAATATTCGTTTTTATGTTAAAGTAAGGTCTAAAATGTCTGAATCAAAATATTTCATCATATCCATAGCTATTCAAAATGTGTATTAATCTGCATATGATAAATTTGATTAACTGGTGTCAAGGATCCTGACGATGGATAGAGACTTCACAGTCGATATTCTTTTATTTATAAAAAGCCCTCCTTAAAAAATAGAGAGCCAATCTAACGATTGCGTGTCAGTAAGTGACATAGATCAAAATTCTATGCCCTTGATTTCTCACACCGGGTACATAGATAGAAAACATTTTCAGAGCTTAAAGAGTTAACTCATGATGGGGTAAGGATTAAGAAATGAAATTTGGCATGGTAGCTTGTATATAAAGGGCATTAATGCTATTAAATTTTGGAGTACAGAACTTGAGAGTAGGGAGATCAGACTTAATGAAAATTTTACTTTGTTATTGCCATTTACAGTATTTTTAAAAACTCTGCTCTACCCTCAAAATTAAGTATTTTTTTGTCTTTTCATAATAATTAATGTGATTAAAAAAATAACTTATATTTCATAATCAGATGGCACCACATGCCATTTTTTGTAACTTTGAAATTTTAACTTTAAAGGGAAAATGTTTTTTAAACTTAAAATTCTTCATTAAAAAAATATTTACCGTAATTCAACAAAGTTACTCCTTTTAAGCTTTTGTTATTATGAAAGAGCCTTTGCCAGCTTTTTAAAAGATGTATCTAATAAATATTTATCATTATTCAGTTTGTATATATTTTTAATTTAATAAATGCAATGATATATTACTTTTCCTACCATAATGAGAAGATTGAAATTCCCCATTAGTTCATTTTAATTGGAAATACATGTATTGCTTTCCTAAAAACAAAAGACAAAAATTCTGTGCATATTTTCTTAAATTATATTTAAAAAAATTCTTATTTTATGCATGGCTAACAAAAGCTGTAGGCATTTTTGTAATATTTTTCCAAATAAGAAAAACAGAAATAGGATTTATTGGGTTGCATTTGAAAGTTATACAGTAGAACCTCCATTATCCGGACCTCTATTATCCGGATATTCGATTATCCGGATTGTTAAAAATAAACAAAAATTTTATGAATTTGCTGATTTGCACATGGCGAATTATGATACTATTTATGTACGTGATGGAATGCATAACATTTTTTGTTTCAACAACGTCTCACCAAGCACAGTGGTCGTAAACTCTTAAAAATATTTTACGTAGTAATAAAAATATAACCTGACATACGTATTTATAAATTATTTATATTCAAATTACATCATTTCTATGACCAAGGGCGGCGTAAGGCATGGACGACGTGGGCCACCGCNAATCTGCTGTAAATATTTATCGTACCAATTCTTTAACAATCTTCCCGGGTAACCATTTAACAAATACTTCCTGTTTACCTTTTTAATTTCTTCATCTCTCTTATTAATTCTAGTTGTTCTAGGAAAGATCTTACTTATTTCCATTAAATAGATATTTATTTTTGGCTAATCGGACAATAAGATTTAAAATTTATAACTTATTTGCATTACAAGGCTTTTCATACTTATTATACTCTAAATGATCTTTAAACCTGACTATTATTATATCTAAGTAATTTAGTTTATCAAATATTTCGTTCTCATAGGTAAACTTGATATATTCATTAATTTCATTGGCTTTTTTTAATATTTTCTCAGATGATGTTATTTTACTATTGTATATAATAAATATGTTGTCTACATACCGCACAAGAAATACTATTCCTCCTAATCGTGACAAGATTTTATTTATGTTTATCATGATTATTTCTGCCAGTTTTGGGCCAATAACTGAATCCATAGATATTCCGTCCCTTTGTCGGTAATACTTTCCATTAACTGTAAAAAAATTATCCAATGCAAAAGTTACAATAAATTGGGTAAAGACAATTTATCTGACTCCATTGTTTTTTTAAATATTTTTATTTATTTTAATACTTTTTTGGAATTAATTTCAAAACAGTATTAAAATAAAATTGGTTTTGATTTGAATGACTCCATGTTAAATAGACTAAATCCAAAAACAAGTGCTTGAAATGCTTTTGTCACCTATGGATAGTGAAAAAACAAGGGTATTATGAGTAATGCAGTGAGGCAGCTCACTCCTTCTTGCAAATTCATATTCAGTTTTATTTTAATATTCACTAGTACATGGAAAAATAATTCTCCTTTCTTTTCTGACTTCTGGAGGCTTAAAAAATTCCAAGTCTGGTATAAAAACAAAAAAGGACAAACAGGTTAACTTTAAGAGAAAAAATTTTTTTATTTAACACCAAAATCTTCACCCCAAATGCATTTCGCCTTTTTTGGCCTCTTCAGCAGGGTTTCCTACAACCAGAATGTAATACAGTAGAAGACACATTTTTAACACAAGTACCATCGCGTTTACAACTATTATGTATTATCATCTCTTTCCAGCATTCCGCTGGTATCACACCGTTATTTAAATTTATAACATTTATAATATGTTATTGTTATAATATTTATAACATTATTTTGCATAACTATTGCGAAGTGTTCTTTGAATTTTCTTTTTACCATATTTTTTTCTCTATTTAAGATTTTTACATTATTAATATCAACTTGGCAATTATTTGTGTGACAATGTAAAAACATGGGAGATGTATTGACTTTAAATGTTACTGCAGCCAGATGTTCCAACATCCTTACTTTCAGTTTCCTCTTCGTTTCACCAACATAATAGTACACTGGACTCTATAGATCACTCCTTCTTCTTCCAATAGCTCTCTATCCTTTTAAGATTCAGTCTTTATTAGTCCAAATAACCTATTTTTTTGGAATGGGGCTAATTTAATTGTATTTTCACAAAAAATTTTTAGATATTTTTCAAAAATACCCTTAATGTACGGAAAAGAGACATACGTATTAATTTCTTGCTTTTTCTTTACTTGAAATCTGCTGTAAATATTTATCGTACCAATTCTTTAACAATCTTCCCGGGTAACCATTTAACAAATACTTCCTGTTTACCTTTTTAATTTCTTCATCTCTCTTATTAATTCTAGTTGTTCTAGGAAAGATCTTACTTATTTCCATTAAATAGATATTTATTTTTGGCTAATCGGACAATAAGATTTAAAATTTATAACTTATTTGCATTACAAGGCTTTTCATACTTATTATACTCTAAATGATCTTTAAATCTGACTATTATTATATCTAAGTAATTTAGTTTATCAAATATTTCGTTCTCATAGGTAAACTTGATATATTCATTAATTTCATTGGCTTTTTTTAATATTTTCTCAGATGATGTTATTTTACTATTGTATATAATAAATATGTTGTCTACATACCGCACAAGAAATACTATTCCTCCTAATCGTGACAAGATTTTATTTATGTTTATCATGATTATTTCTGCCAGTTTTGGGCCAATAACTGAATCCATAGATATTCCGTCCCTTTGTCGGTAATACTTTCCATTAACTGTAAAAAAATTATCCAATGCAAAAGTTACAATAAATTGGGTAAAGACAATTTATCTGACTCCATTGTTTTTTTAAATATTTTTATTTATTTTAATACTTTTTTGGAATTAATTTCAAAACAGTATTAAAATAAAATTGGTTTTGATTTGAATGACTCCATGTTAAATAGACTAAATCCAAAAACAAGTGCTTGAAATGCTTTTGTCACCTATGGATAGTGAAAAAACAAGGGTATTATGAGTAATGCAGTGAGGCAGCTCACTCCTTCTTGCAAAACAAACTCTTTTTGAAGCTGAGGCAAAAGTCTCAATCATTTTATCCATAGATAATGACTTTTCCAGGTTCTTGTTTTTGGATTTAGAGTATTCAAGTAAAAAGTTAGCTGGGATTAGAGTTAATTTTTAGAAAATAGTTACCTATTTTTATATATTTGGTTACTACAGTTTTTTGTTAAATTTCTTAAACATTTAGAAACTAAAATAGAATTAAAACTATATACTACATTTTATATAATAAACCAACCTTGAATCACATTACTAATGAAATAATCAAGCCAGATTTATTATCGGGTTACTACTTTTTCTTCTTCTTTATCTTCGCCTTTTCCCATGTTTATATGGGGTCGGCGTTTCCTTCTCTAATACGTTTTTTCCATTTCTCCCTATCAAGGGCTTCTTCTCTCTTAAGTCCCCTCTAAAGTCTTCTTTCATCTTATCTTTCCAATGCATCTTTGGTCTTCCTCTTTTCCTCTTTTCCTCTTTCCTTTTACTACCAGTTTTCCAACCTTCTTTCCAACATAATTGTCACTTATTCGCTCTACGTGGCCAAACAACCTCAACCTACTTATTATTGCCTTACTGTCCTTTAGTTTCTTAATATATATTTTTTATCAACTTGGACATTAATTATTAATAGGACAATTATACTGGTGTTAAGCATTTACACAAGAATTGAGGAAATGTTCTTCGAGAAAACAGACTTTCTTTATTAAGCTACAGGTAGCTTAATAATATAATAAAATTATTTTTTTTTTGGATTGTATATATTCACTGATTTATACAGGATTATCATAATTAAACATTTTTATTTAAGACTTTCAGGAGTTCTGTTATTTGACAGAACTCCTGAAAGCTTTAACTGGGATTTCAACAAATATGATCAATAATATATGAAAAGTGTGTGTATATTACTCAAAACATGATGAAAAGGATTCTGTAGAAAAAAGATTTAGTTGCACTAAATTTTTTTTCTACAGAATCCTTTTCATCATGTTTTGAATAATATATACACTTATAATAATATAGAGAAATATTGCCCTATACAAGGTGAAAAACATCACAAGGTTTAGGAAAATGAATACTAAAGATAAACCTGAAAATAAAGATTTAATTTTTCTGTTGCAATTTCAACAAT
This sequence comes from Centruroides sculpturatus, assembly GCF_000671375.1. Taxonomy (NCBI): domain Eukaryota; kingdom Metazoa; phylum Arthropoda; class Arachnida; order Scorpiones; family Buthidae; genus Centruroides; species Centruroides sculpturatus. Next base: position 904,853 of record NW_019384349.1, read on the forward strand.
GTCACATAAATTGAAACATCATATTATTTATATTAGTTATAATGTGTAAGAGGAAATTGTTTTTATAATTTAAAAAACTATTGAGTTCATATGTGATCAAGTTGGTAGTGTTCATTGTGACTACCATTTTTGTGAACCCTAAATTACATGTGGTACACAGTGTACTTGACAGTAGCAAAACAACATTGGTATCAAACCATATAAGTAAATCACAATAAAATGCTCAATTTTCATGTCATTGCTGTAAGTGCAACATACAAAAATTAATCTGTATATTCAGATTTGTCTTTGTAATTCATTTGTTTGTGTGCTATAATCTGTTTCATTTTACATATTGTTACATTCCCCTGCTGGAGGATTTTGGAACTAAAATTTTTTTTATGAAATCATTTTCTTCACACCTTAATTATTATAGTATATCTGTCAAATTTAGTGACATGTCAATTGTTCAATAGAGCTTAAAAAACACCAAATAGGAACACGTTTAATTATACAGAGTGATTACAAACTTGGGGTACAAACTTTTAAGGGCTGCAGAGAACAAAAACAAACCATATTTACATAGGAATGTATGATTGGAAATGCAATCCTAACATTGGAGGATGTTTACCAGAAATGCAGTTGGAGAGTTTAGTCTTTCTCATTTTACATACTGATTTCATACATGAAACATGCATCATTTTATAAATGCTGAAGTGGCAGATTTGCACTCTATGTATGGTGTAGCTGATCAAAATTGACAATATGCTGCACAAATGTATCATATTATAAATGGTAACCTAACAATTTTATACTGCATTATAAAATTTTTACATGCTTGCACCAGAACTTGTGTGAACATGGAAAATTCTGCTGCAGCGGGTTATTGTAAAACTATATAACTACTGTCAAACTGTTACGTTACATTTAATAAAGATTTTTTCATTATTTATTATCTTGTCATTACTGCATCTTAGTGTATCCTCTAGCACAAACTTTTTTTCACAGTGGACCAGATAACAGAGAATGATGAGTACAGGCCACATAACCATTTTTCCAATACAATATCCTGAATACCTGAATACACAAAAATAAAGGCAACAAATGTATTTATTTACTAAAAAGTTATCAAAGAAGGTGACATTAGCAATCAGATAGTTTAAACATGGCAATGCAAATTAAAACACAATTACTGAAGCAGACTCATAATTGCTTTCCTTGGAAACTTTATTGTAGATACTTAAAGAAAAAGCACTCTTATATCCAAAGTTGCAAAAAGTTGCCAAATTTTTATTTCACTGATTTTCCTAAAAATTATATTACTGTCAGATGCAAAAATCAGATTGGATAAATTTGGGATTTTTACTTATACTTATTGTAATTTTTTCTACATAGTAAGTTCATCTACAATCTATGATATTTCCATATAAATAATTATATTTTAGCTCATTTGTAGCATAGTGTGGCAGTGGGCCAGATGAACTGTAGGCTGTAGTTTGGTGACTGTTGCTCTAGTACATTGGGATGGTGTTTCCGATCATATATTTCTATGTGAATATAGTTTGTTCTCTGCCTCCCCTAAAAGTTTGTATCCCGAGTTTTTAATTACCTTGTATATCATATCTTATCAAGTGATTCAATATGATGGTATTTATTAGTATTTTTGTTATGCTATTATGAAATAATTTTTGATTTGATTTGATATTTAATTGATATATATAATAGACTTTTTTAACAATTCATAAACAATTGTTTTTCAACAATTTGTTTAAAAAAGTTTATTATTTATAACTTCCTCATATAACTTTCAGCATTAGTTATGATGATAACAATAAGTTTTGGTTACATAGCATTTATTATCAATTCTTCTTATATTAAATAATGAATAAGACTAGAACATCTAGGCACTAAAAATCATATAACTAGTTATAAAAATGCATAAGTTATCATCAGTTGTAATAAAAAAAATCATCAGTTGCACTTTAAATTTATATAACAACAATAATAATAATAAAGAGAAGCTTTGATTATTTAATTTTTTATTAACAACTGCATATCCAATTTTAAAGCTCCTGAATCAAGGTGCAAAAATCTAAACGTATTTGAACCCAAGTCAGTTCATTTAAACACTACATGAGACTAATGTACAGTATGACTAAATTTATATTTAAAAAAGTAATAGATTTTTCTAGAAAATTCATTACTTATCAAATTATTAGAAATTTTTAAAATACTTTCAGATAACTTTATTAGTCTTATTGAAAGAAATTTTATTAATTTTATTGAATTACCTTATATATCTTGTTTATATGTAATTATTTCTAGTAAGTAAATTTTATTTTATATGAATCATAATTGTAAATTTTTGTATTACAGATATTATTGTGTGATAAATGTGATTCAGGTTTCCATACTGCTTGCCTAAATCCTCCTTTAATGATTATTCCTGATGGTGATTGGTATTGTCCTCCATGTGAACATGTATGTTTCATTCATTACTGTATTTATCTATTTATTTTACACAAANATCAGCAAAATTTTGTTTATTAATACAATATAATACAAATAAAATACATTTAAAAAATTAAATTTATCATAAAATAAAGTGAAATGTCTTTATTAAAAAAATTTTAGTTTCGGATCTCTTTTCGAAAAAAGTATCCATCTTTAATTGTTTACACTTTTGTTTTCATTCATATTCCGAAATTCTCAATGATGCTTTTTTTTACATTTGCATCGCTTCCAATCATTGTCTAACTCACAAAGTTCATCCGTCAAACTTTCCTTAGTTGAAAGGATACGTTACAGACGAGCGAAGACACAGATTGGTCGACCACCGGTCGGTATAAGGTCAGTTTGAGCGAGAAAATTCAAGGTGGCTAAGGAGAGAAAAATATCGTCTGGCCAACGAGAAGTAGATTTGTCTCACTAACGATAGTTTGTGATCGCCGGAAGTGCTATTGCGTCGTGAGGTGTTTTCTTGAACGAACTGATACGGGATACATTCATTGGCGCTATGGATTCGGACGCCATTTATTGGACTTTTAAGTTTAATATCTTGACTCGTGGGTACCTAAACGTTTAGTATTTTAATATTAATTTAATGCAAATTTATACATACTCGATTATATTAAACAGAAAAAATATATTCAATAAAAATCTTTGTTTTAACGAATGTACAATGTCGCGGCTCGGTAAATACGTTAACACTGAAATGAAAATGAGTACTGTATAGCATGTGAAAAATCGGGAAATTACACTGCGAAACGGCAAATTGTGAATCGGCGTAAATTGAACCGGAGTAAACCGCGGGCTACCTGTATTTGATAAATCTTCCAATGGTTATTTTACATTTTTTAATCATTTATAATTTGGATTTAATTAAATACTACATTGATGATAAAAATTAATAAATAATAAAAATTATAAAATTTTTATATTATGTTTATGTATATATATTTTATACTGTCTGAAATAATATATATTAGGAAAAGAAAGAGAAATATCTTGATGAAGAAGATGAACTTTTAGAAGATTTTTCTGAAGAGGATGAAAAATTATATTCTAAAAGATCATCTCGCAGTAGAAAATGTGTGAATTATCAATTTAAAGAATTTGATGAATTAATTGCTTCTGCAATTCAAGATGAAGTTGTTTCAGAAAGAGGTGCTGGTGAGTTTTGTCATAAATTGTGCAATACAAATCAGTTTTTCCATTTGATTAATAAATCTGATAACATTTCTTGATGTTTTTCATTTTAATTTTTAATTAAAATCAATTAATTAAAAACTTGGCATTAATGCATTTTTACTGCTTGATTACCATACCATATATCAGGTGTATGTCCTAACATATTCCAGGAATTTTTACATGAAGCTTTGATTACAGGAGAAACTTAACATTAATTTTTTTATTATTCATTTTCTTTAATGATTTTAATGCAAGTTTTTGACAAAATGAATCATTTAGGCCAGTGGTTCTCAACCGGGGGGTACGAGCGTAAATCGAAGGGGTACATCTAACTTTCATTATAAAATGGAGTATGTTAATCAATTTGCGGTAAATTATTAACAGAAGAAACAACAAAAACTTGCTTTAAAATATCCCAGTGTGAACACCAATTTTCCTTTTAACAGTCTGAACAACTTGTTTGTCCATTTGATTTGCCTGTCTATTTGTGCTGAGTGAACCTGTAGTCTAGTAAAATTACGGTTTAACCGACCATTAATTTTAGAATAGAAAAAAAATATTTTTTCTATTCTATAATAATACTTTTCATCCCCTTTCCTATCTCGCTTTACTTTTTCCCTTTGCCTCTTCCCTTAATTACCTTTTCTCTACTCTTCTTCATACTTGCGCAATACCAATGAGTAGTCCCGAGTCTTCNTTTTTTCTATTCTATAATAATACTTTTCATCCCCTTTCCTATCTCGCTTTATTTTTCCTTTTGCCTCTTCCCTTAATTACCTTTTCTCTACTCTTCGTCATACTCGCGCAATACCAATGAGTAGTCCCGAGTCTTCATCCCCTTTATGCTAAATATTCTATAATTATTTATCGATAAGATTGGGGCTTTGTGTTTTTACTGGACTACTGGTATTGGGAATAATGAGGCCTGGATTACATGTCACTACATGCGCACATTACTTGATATTTAGCAAATTTAGACGTTACATTTGTTACAAAAATTGAAAGATTCGTGTATTGTTCTGCACCTTATAAATTTGCAGCCATTACACAATTATAATCTCTATTTAACAATGTGGAAATCAAATTTTGAAAAAATTGCTGAAGATTTATCGCAACAAATATCCCATTAAATTTTGTTAGAAATTATTATAGAATAATTTAAATTTTCGTTATTGTTAATTATAATTATTTATTTTTAGGAAATGTAATTTATGCATGTATTGAAATGACTTCTGTGATTTTATATAATATACTTGTCAAATAATAATAAATGTATGTACCTGATTAAATTGATTATTATTTACGTAAAATAAGTAATTCATTTTTAGTTATTTTTATGGCGCTCAGTTTTAAGGGCTGTATACATCTAACGCAGTAATTATAAAATTTACATATCAATATATAAGGGGTACTTGAGAAACAACAAATGGGAAATGGGGTACATCAACAAAAATGGTTGAGAACCACTGATTTAGGCCATATTCTTAAAAGCATATTATAACAGATGTCTTTATATAAAGATAGTATAAACTTGAAATATAAACAGGCATTTTGTTATGTTTTTTTAATAATGAGAACTAACTAGAACAGAACTACAGTAGAGCGTCGTTTATCCAAAAGAATTCCAGTCGAAAAATTAAATTTTCGCTAGTGCTGTGGCGCTGCAATCTTTGGCTACTCCAATATTTTTTTGTTGATGTGTGTTTTTTAGCTGGCAGCACTGGCACTTTTCTGTGGTGATTTTCTCAGGACTGTGTGTCATGCTAAATCGAACGTTTTTGATACTAGATTAAAAATATAAAAACACAAAAAATATACTTTAGAAGTTACTTTGTTTGTAAAAAAATAATTTTTAACAATAGCCACGATTATTATTTTAAAAAGTTTACATTAGGCTTAACATCGACGAAAATTCAACGCGAAGCGACACGCAACGGAGAAAAATTTCAACATAGGATAGGTTAATGTATTTTTTCGTACATAATCGGTTATCCGAACAACCCGAGTCCCCAATTGATTCGGATAAACGACGCTCTACTGTATCAGAATTCTGACAACTATTCTAAAATTATTACAACAATAGATTGTTAGATATAAAATTTTAAGTACAGGTAGCCCTCGGTTTACGCCGCAGTTCCGTTCCAACAAACGCCGGCGCAAATCGAATCGGCGTAAAACGAACCCATATTTACAGTGAGGTATAGGTTTAGGTTCTACATAAGGGAAAAATCAGCAAAATTTTGTTTATTAATACAATATAATACAAATAAAATACATTTAAAAAATTAAATTTATCATAAAATAAAGTGAAATGTCTTTATTAAAAAAATTTTAGTTTCGGATCTCTTTTCGAAAAAAGTATCCATCTTTAATTGTTTACACTTTTGTTTTCATTCATATTCCGAAATTCTCAATGATGCTTTTTTTTACATTTGCATCGCTTCCAATCATTGTCTAACTCACAAAGTTCATCCGTCAAACTTTCCTTAGTTGAAAGGATACGTTACAGACGAGCGAAGACACAGATTGGTCGACCACCGGTCGGTATAAGGTCAGTTTGAGCGAGAAAATTCAAGGTGGCTAAGGAGAGAAAAATATCGTCTGGCCAACGAGAAGTAGATTTGTCTCACTAACGATAGTTTGTGATCGCCGGAAGTGCTATTGCGTCGTGAGGTGTTTTCTTGAACGAACTGATACGGGATACATTCATTGGCGCTATGGATTCGGACGCCATTTATTGGACTTTTAAGTTTAATATCTTGACTCGTGGGTACCTAAACGTTTAGTATTTTAATATTAATTTAATGCAAATTTATACATACTCGATTATATTAAACAGAAAAAATATATTCAATAAAAATCTTTGTTTTAACGAATGTACAATGTCGCGGCTCGGTAAATACGTCAACACTGAAATGAAAATGAGTACTGTATAGCATGTGAAAAATCGGGAAATTACACTGCGAAACGGCAAATTGTGAATCGGCGTAAATTGAACCGGAGTAAACCGCGGGCTACCTGTATTTGATAAATCTTCCAATGGTTATTTTACATTTTTTAATCATTTATAATTTGGATTTAATTAAATACTACATTGATGATAAAAATTAATAAATAATAAAAATTATAAAATATATTGATCATTAGTAAATAATGTAATTAGTGAAATTTATAATTTTTATTATGTTTATGTTGTGTAAAGTACTGTATTATTTTTCCGACTTTTCCAACGATTATCGACACGACTGTGTGCCGGAAATAGCCGTTCCCTAACGGGTACTTTACGCGGATTCGCGTTAGTGTGTCAGGCCTGGACTTTAAGTGTGCACCGAATTAAATAATGACAGTTTGTTACTAATAAATCAAGTAATTTAATAAATAGTTCTAATAATAACTATGTACAGGTATACCTCGCCTTACGTCGGTAATTGGTTCCAGGAAAACGACTTAAGTCGAAAAACGACGTAAATCGAATTTACTTGTCTCCGAATCTACTTGTCACTAGGCTAAACTATAAATTACTATTCCCAGTTCTGTATTTTATTTATTAATGCATTTTTTATAATATATGGTTAATAAGAATCTATTTTAAGCTTACAAACAAATAAATTTTAGTTTTAATAGAGTACAGAAAAAAAGTAATCTAAATTTACGAATGCATGTACTGTACTGTAAATACAGTACATACTTGTAAATGTGTATATTTTAATATGATTTTATGTGCTTTAAACGCTTTTCTAATGATATTACGACTTCAATATTTGTGGCGGACAGATGTAAAGTCGAATAAAATGACTTAAACTTGATTTTTATTTTTTCGTATACTTTTTTGACAAACGACGTATAATCGGGAACGACGTAAGTCGAGGTATACCTGTACAATATTTAAGAAAATCAAATTTATTCAATGAAAGTCAATAAGAAATCAACCCGACAAAACTCAAATCAATCTATTTTCTAACTTAATTCTATTTCCCTTTGGAATTCGATAATTAATTTAGGTACAATAATTCTTATGAATTAAAGATCCTAATCGTCACATCAATATACTAGGAACCTTTTTCCTAAACTCTGAAGACTTTCTCTAATCTTCGATCCACAAATCGAATAACTTCAAAATCGCCTTGGAACTATTTTATCCTATCGGACACCTCTCTCGTTTACTGCTACCAAGCTCGTTGCTAACAGAAGCTCACCTCGGTCATCTTCACTTGACGTTCGGACTTTATACTGTGAGGTGACGTCACAACTCTGAATGCGATCACTCCCCTCATTTACATACATATTTGCTAACAATAAACTTTTTCTATTTGTCTGGCAGCCTATTTTCCGACAATACTCGTTAACCTTTTACATTATTCTTTTTAACAATTTTCGGGATGTTTTTATTCTATAATTAAGGTTTAGCGAGTCCCTAAGTTGTGCTTGTGGGGTCTCCCCTCCTTTTCTCGGTGGGGACTTACTTTTTTCCGCTCGGGAGCGCAAGTGTGTGCGAGTTTTTTCTACGGCGTTTTTCTCTCGTTGGTGAGTTGGTTTCTCTTCTATTTTTAAGTTTCTAGGTGAGTGGTGAGGAAACCTTCGTCCTAACAAAACATAAGCCCCAACCAAAAATATAATAAAAAGCAAAAATAAAACGGGTTAAATTCCAGATACGTATACTGTCATGGCGGCTCATCTCTGATTCAAGCAAACAAAAGAAAGGAAACAGTGGGGACGCACGTTCTAACCTAACCTATTCTAATATATTACCATAATTATTACCAACCAAATTATTAGAATAGGTTAAGTTAGGTTAGAACGTGCGTCCCCACTGTTTCCTTTCTTTTGTTTGCTGGAATTATAGATGAGCCGCCATGACAGTATACGTATCTGGACTTTAACCGAAAAATAATTTTTAAAATTGAGTTAACTAAAATTTAAATTTGACTTAAATTACTTAAATGCAGTATTTTATAAATTCTGATTATTAAAACTAAAATATTGAAAGGTGCTGGAAAGGGCAAAGATATGTCTAACATCACTCAAGCAGAAGAAGAAGAAGATGATATTCCAATAGTTAGAAAAAAGAGGAAAAAACATCATAGACGATTAAATGATCTAAATACAACAACAGAAGAAGAAGATACAGATGATGATTATAAAGGTAGCAGGTATGTCTGCTAATTTCTTTTTAATTATTGGTGAACAAAATATTTATTATACTTGAAACATAAAAGAGATATTATTTTATTTCTTTAAATCAATTATATTGATTATTTATGTTGTACTTTGCAGAGCAATATGGCTAGAAATAAATCAAAATAAAGACTTCAGAAAAGTGGCTATGTATTTGTCACATTTTTATTACATGTTTAATGCAGTATACAATTATTTTATGTATGTACTGATTGATTACTGACATTAAATGTTTGAGTAGAAATACACTTACTCAAAAAATAAAATAGTCCAGTGGAAGAAAACCTCAGTATATTTTTAGAAATGTTCAAAATCTCAAAAAAGTTGAATATTTTATATTAAAGTTTAATACCAGATTTCTACAAAAAAAACTGTGCATATGTTTAAACAGTCTATTTTTAACCATCATTTGCAAAAGTTTAATATGCTCTTCTTGCAGTCCTTCAGAATTAATAGAGAGGTTGCAGCCAAAGTTCAAACATTAAACTTGTACGGCAAGCAGAAGTACACATTTGACATTTGAACTTTAAGTAAAACATGTTGTGCCACATGTTCACAATAATATCCCATGAGTCAGTGCACGACATGAACATTGTGCACTGACTCATGGGATATTGTCGAAAAATGGTGGAAACGTTTAATGACGATGAATGTTACCAGCGAAAGAAAATAAACAAATTAAACATTTTTAAAGTATTTATAAGATGTTTAATAACACTAAATAATTATTTTTAATTAGCGTTGTCTCGTACAGTACAATATGACTACCTCATACTTTTGTTGAGGGAAGTAGTGGCTTATGTAAATCCGAAAGCAGCTTGGGAAATTATTTTTAGAAAATTTACAAACATATTATGCTGTTGATGGTAGATGATGCTGTAAAAGAACAAACCTACTCCTACAGAATTATGATAAGCTATTATGAACAGAAATATATGTAAATTCTATAGGCACTTCACATCACTTGCAAAAAAATTGAATAATTAAATAATTTCTGGATTAAAATTGTCTGTTTCTTTACAATATTATTCATAAATGCTGAAATAATCATTATTTTAATAAATTACATCATAATTTTAACCCCAAACATAAAAAATGAAGTTTAAACCGATCTTCTACTCGCCATGCTAGACATAGCAAACGTCATTATCAACCTTCTAGAATTGCCAGATGGCGGCGCTTGATGCCCGACGTTCATGTTTTGGGCTGAAAACATCGGCTGCAACCTCTCTAATATACTTGGCCGTAAGAATGACTGATACAATATCATTATCATTATATGAATTGTTATAAGAAATTGAGAATTCTGTAACTGACTGAATATTCTTAATTTGCTGAGAAATGATATTAACAGCTGTTTTTTCATACTGTCCCTGATTGTTTTTTGCTGACAATAACATAACCTTAAATTTCTTAAGGTATTTTTGTTTTGGTTTTTAAATTATAATACAGTTAGCTCTTTTGATATATTAATAATGCATTTTTTAATATACAGTCATACCTCAACTTATGCTACCCCGACTTACACGAACCCAGAGTTACGCGATTTTCAAATCTTGCCAATTCGTCTTTTGTTTGAGCGCCATGCAACTCTCTTGATTACTCACTTCCCCCACACTATTGTTTGGCTTACATGTTCGGACGTGTCGCGTAGAATCGACACATAGCTACAATTTATTTTGTGTTATTTATTTCTGTGTTTGTTATATCTACGGAGACTTGAGAGACTCTATGTCAGGGGTGGCCAAAACGTGGTGCATTGGACAATTACAAGTGGCGCTTCAGTTAGTTCTGAGCAAAATGCCAGATTTGGCTTTTTTTGCGATTAAGAATATTATATAAAAAAATAAATTTTTATAGTCTGTCTTGGCAAGTTCATTTGTTGCACAATTCGTTACGGTATATTTTGCAGATAAAATGAGTGTTCTCCACATAGTAAATTACAATGTATGCATGTATTTTGAGTCTTGCGATCTTTATTTCCAATCACTTTACAGGCGTATAAATGGCCGAAAACATTTATTGTGATTAAAGTTATTCCAAGCTGATCTCGTTTCAGTGTCAATAATTGTGGTGCAGAGTAATCTTCACCAAACGAGACTCTGGCAGCAATAGNGACACATAGCTACAATTTATTTTGTGTTATTTATTTCTGTGTTTGTTATATCTACGGAGACTTGAGAGACTCTATGTCAGGGGTGGCCAAAACGTGGTGCATTGGACAATTACAAGTGGCGCTTCAGTTAGTTCTGAGCAAAATGCCAGATTTGGCTTTTTTTGCGATTAAGAATATTATATAAAAAAATAAATTTTTATAGTCTGTCTTGGCAAGTTCATTTGTTGCACAATTCGTTACGGTATATTTTGCAGATAAAATGAGTGTTCTCCACATAGTAAATTACAATGTATGCATGTATTTTGAGTCTTGCAATCTTTATTTCTGATCAGTTTACAGGCGTGTAAATGGCCGAAAACATTTATTGTGATTAAAGTTATTCCAAGCTGATCTCATTCTCAGTGTCAATAATTGTGGTGCAGAGTAATCTTCACCAAACGAGACTCTGGCAGCAATAGCACCATCATGAAGCAATCACCCTCTCGTACAGGAGATCATTGTTGACTATTGTAAATTGGTGCTTCAATAAACTGTCATAAATTAATTAATTCAACTGCGTGATTAAGTTATTCCATTTTCTTTTCTAAGCGAAGCAGATTTATTCTTATCTCTATTTATCAACCCCTAACATTGAACGTAAGACTGTATAAAAAGTGTTCGAGTTATATGGCGCATTTGAACTCGTCTGTCAAAAAATTGGCGCATGGTATGCAAAAGGTTGGCCACCCCTGCTCTATGTGGTGATTTCTTGTAACCGTGAACGAATCAAAAGACGAGATAAGATTAACGAGAACATTTATTAGCTTACATACATCCAACTTGGATTTTACACAAATTGTGAAATTATACCCCGACTTACGCGGTTATCGCTCGGTCCCACCTATCATGTAAGTTCGGGGTATTACTGTATTTACTGGCTATAAATAATTTACCTTGTTTTACTATCTTGTGCATTGTTGAACTTGTAGCAGTAATAGTACTATCAGGTTATTTCTCCATTTATTGAATATGCTTTACTTTTGTCTACTGTGTTTTTTTATGTATCTAAAACTTTCTTTTTGCAATCTTCAACTGGATATTTAGCTGCAAGATTAATGTACTTTTTTAATAAAATACTTTTTGAAATTATATTTTTCTATTATTGGTGAATTTTGTATTGTAAATTGGGCATGACAATAAACCACAGAGCTTATAGTGACTACATAGATTTCTATCCATTCATTTTTAGACTTTTAGTTTGGTTAGTTTTGGTCTGTTATCTGTTATTATTTTTTATAAACGTTGTCATTTTGGGATTATTAGAATTTTAATAAATAAATCAAGTTAAAAATAAATTAAAATAAATAAGTTAAAGTTAAAAAAATCGAAAAACAAATTTACACTTAACAGTTATAAATCTATAAAGAATAGAAATAGTTTGAATATCTTCCTTAAATTTGATCAAGCTGAAGCAAAATCATTTTATATGAGGTAGAAGTGAAATAAAAAATTATTTTAAAACATAACCAAAATATGTTATGTTATAATAATTATAGATAAAATAGAATTCTTTTACTATCACTCTAACTTCTGTACATTTATGCAAACCTATGTCAAATCAAGCAGTTACTTTTTGTAAAAAGAAAGTAAAATTTGAAATGTTGTCAATTAATTAAAATCAAAATTTTAAAATAACTTCAAATATAAAAATTTTTCCACTGGGTTATTTTAATTTGGTTTAATAAATGATGCACAAATAGAATAACAAAATGCCAAAATTATTCAACCAGTCAGAGAAATGAACTGTGCTAAATTTCAAGAATTTTGAATATTTTTTATTTTTATAGATTTGATAAACTGCATTACACTAAAAATATTCAATCTATGTCAATTAAGTAGAAATATCTCATTAAATAATATAGTTTTCTGTATGTACTTAATCAATTATTCAAATTTATTATTATTTTACAGTATCTATTGCATTGTTTATTATAATTTGTATTTATTTACGAGTTTAGTAACATTGTATTCTGTTTAATTTTGTTAGGTTTTATTTAAATTTTATAATAAAAAAAGCCTGATAGCAATGTAACCAGCCAAAAATGTTAGCTATTAAATCTTTTTATTTATTGAATCAAGTGTCAGTTATAACTTATTTAAAGTACAAAAATAAAAAACATAGTTTACTGTTTTATTTTTACTTATTGAGTTTCTTTACTTATGTTATATAAAACATTATAATTTCTGAATTTGAGTTGCTAAAGCAACATTTAATAACATTATTCATGTAGGTTTGAAGTGTTTATGCCACTCATAAGAGTGTCATAAATGCTTCAAAGACAGCAATTCAAGGAGGATGATTTCCATCCTGGAAACCTGACATTGCTGGAAACGAAGAAATGATCAGCAGAATACAAGAACAAATCAGAAAGGATTCAAAACAAATAATAGACAATCTGGTTGAATTTTTTTTAACTTTCTCATGGCTCTGTGCCTCCCATAATCAGTAAAGATTTAACATGCAGTGCATCTGCCAGCACATTATCCTAAAGATCTGATGAAGGACCAGTGCAAAAAGTTGGATCCTGGTAGGCAGAGAATTGATTGACATGATCAACCATGATCCTCAGATACTGAACAAGGTGATCAATGGTGACAAAATGTGGTGTTACTTTTATGATCTCCAGAGTAAATGCCAATCTTCCATGTGGAAGTCACCAATGCCCCACAACTGAAGAAATTTAGGCAAGACAAACTGGAAGGGAAGATGATGATAATCGTTTTTCAAAAACCAAGGTTTGATGCATCACAAATTCATTCTTGGAAGGCATATTGATATTGTGAATAAGAAAATATATAGTATGTGAAAATTTTGAAACAGCTATATGATTTTGTATGTTGAAAACAGTCTGCACTGTGTCAAGAAAAGAACTGGGTTCTGTGCTATGATAATGCCTCTGCAAATTGGTCGTTTCTGGTTATGGAATAACTAGCAAACACACCATATTTGTACTTTTACAACTACTTTACTTATTATATCTTGCATCTGCTGACTTTTACCTGTTTCCTAAGATTTTCATCTTAATTGAAAGGTCCAAAGCAGAGGTGGAGAATGCAGAAACACAAGCTACATTATGGTGTGGATGTGGTATGAATGTCGGCAAAAGTGTTTAGCTGCAGACGGAGTCTACTTTGAATGTGGATGGTAGGCTTCATTGCATTGAATAATAAAAATTGTGCAATAAGTTCCATTTATTTTTAACTCTACCTCATACATAATATATATGGAGTGGCATTCCATGCTCTGTCTTTGACATAGAAAGAATACTTACAGCATCAAACTAATTTTATTTTTCAATATAATCTTCCTCAGTTTAATACTTTTTTCCAATAGAACTCTAACATTTCAATTGCTTCCTGGAAAAAAGGTTGTCCAACATCTGAAAAGGTTAACAATACATATCACATCTTCATTGCTTGAAAATTTCTTTCCATGGAGATATTCTTTGAGTTTGGGAAACAGCATGAAACCAATATAGGCTAGATCTGGCAAATAACGTAGATACTTAATCAACTGCTTGAGAAATAGCAGCCATAGCAACATATTATGTGTGAAATGGGGCATAATCCTTATGGAAGAGCATACCTTTAGTCAAATTTCCACATTAATTTTTAATTGTTAATAATATGTTTCTGTTACCATGGATCCTTTCTTTAAATAATCAACTAATATGACCTTCTAGCATCCCAAAAATCAGAAGCCAGAACTTTATCTGCCAACTGTTGAAGTTTGAATTTGTAAAGCATGAAAAAGAAGCACCATGATGCTTCTTTTCCATGCTTTGGGATTTACTTTTTTGGTCATAGTGATGATCCCTCATTTCATCTACAGATACAAATCTATCAATAGAGTTCTGCTTGTTCTCTCTATATTTGTCTGAAAGACACTTTAAATCACAACATGACATTGATCCTGTGATATGGTTAACATTTGAGATACCCATTTTGCAGAAATTTTTTTCATATCAAAATGTTAAAATATATTATAGTTAAATATATATATTAAATATAAATACCAAATAGTTAAAATATCATGTACCATATGATATGGAAATAAAAAAGTGAAAAATTTGAACTATTTCTCACTTTTTTCTTTGATCTTGCATTATTCAACTTTATCAATGTAATTCAATCATGCACTTTATAACATTATTTTGAGTTGTAACAGTCACTGTTAATCCACTTCCATGTTAATTTTCACATGAAGTTCTATCACATTTAAATTCACAACATTATCATTTAATGTAGTTCTACCAAATAGCACAATCACCTAAAGTTTTCTCCATATTCTTGTTAATTTCTCTTGGACTCATATTTTTTTCTGGAGGTATTTAATTACTGCTCTTTGCTCAATGTATTTTATTTTTTCGATGAATATAAAACACACAATTCTTTACACATGTGCCCTGTCAAGTGAGAAGCTTGGCTAGACATGAGCTTTTTCATTGCATGTTGAAACTTGTTTTACTACTACAGTAGAGCATCAATTATCCGAAACAATTCAGGACTGGAGTTGTTCAGATAACTGATCACATAGAAAAGATCAGCAGAATACAAGAACAAATCAGAAAGGATTCAAAACAAATAATAGACAATCTGGTTGAATTTTTTTAACTTTCTCATGGCTCTGTGCCTCCCATAATCAGTAAAGATTTAACATGCAGTGCATCTGCCAGCACATTATCCTAAAGATCTGATGAAGGACCAGTGCAAAAAGTTGGATCCTGGTAGGCAGAGAATTGATTGACATGATCAACCATGATCCTCAGATACTGAACAAGGTGATCAATGGTGACAAAATGTGGTGTTACTTTTATGATCTCCAGAGTAAATGCCAATCTTCCATGTGGAAGTCACCAATGCCCCACAACTGAAGAAATTTAGGCAAGACAAACTGGAAGGGAAGATGATGATAATCGTTTTTCAAAAACCAAGGTTTGATGCATCACAAATTCATTCTTGGAAGGCATATTGATATTGTGAATAAGAAAATATATAGTATGTGAAAATTTTGAAACAGCTATATGATTTTGTATGTTGAAAACAGTCTGCACTGTGTCAAGAAAAGAACTGGGTTCTGTGCTATGATAATGCCTCTGCAAATTGGTCGTTTCTGGTTATGGAATAACTAGCAAACACACCATATTTGTCCTTTTACAACTACTTTACTTATTATATCTTGCATCTGCTGACTTTNTATTGAAAAATATAAAAACAAAAAAAATTATACTTTAGAAGTTAATCTAGTATCAAAAACATTTGATTCAGCATGACACACAGTCCTGAGAAAAAACACTACAGAAAAGTGCCAGTGCTGCCAGCTAAAAAACACACACCAACAAAAAAGATATTGGAGTAGTCCAAGATATAGTCAAAGATTGCAGCGCCACAGCACTAGCGAAAATTTAAATTTGTCGACTGGATTGCTTTCGGATAAACGATGCTCTATTGTATTTATTTTGTTTGTGCAAAATAAAGAAATAATTTTTAATGATACAATATGGTCGTGCCAGTGCTGCCAGCTAAAACACATCATGTGTTTCTTTATGCAGTGCTTGAGAAGTGCTTTACAGCAAACACACTGAAACTGGTTTTTAATTGGCCAACACTGCTTGTGTGACATCATTTCACTACACTCTTGCTGCATAAATAAATGCGGAGATGCACACCAACAAAAATAATATTAAAGTAGCCTAAGATATAGCAAAATATTGCAGTGCCAGAGCACTAGCAGAAATTTGAATTTGCCAACTGGATCACTTTCAGTTAACCAATGTTTTGGTTGATCGGTATTCGGAAATCAGTGCTCTACTGTATATGATATAAATTAAAACTTTGTATAATCACTAAAATTAGTTCAGGAACATAGTATAAAGGTCCATCTTCATATGTTTGGTCTAAATAGCACCAAGTTTTTAAAATATTTATTTTTTCAAAAATGAAGTTATATTAGTTTTTAGAAATTAGTTCATTCATTAATTGTTTTGATTTTAGTAGTTATAAACATAAATTGTACAATTTACAATAATTATCATATTTATTTGATTCTAAGCTGAACTTCAATTTCTCAGCAGGTTTTCATGAAAAATAAAAATACCAGTAGTAAGATTTATTTACAAAGTTCAAAAAATGAGATGTAACAAAGAGTGAAAAATTATGTTAAATGCATAATTTAAAGTAAATCTTAATTGCTGTCACTATCACATTGTGAAAATGATTTATCAGTTGCATTATTATAACTGACTTTTGAATCAGTGTTGACATTTGTCATTTTCCTAAACTAAGTTGTCTTCTATTCCATCCATTGCATTTGTAATGCAGCATTCTTTAAAGGAATGAATTATTATTTCATTGTTAACTTTTTCCAGCTGACAGACACCCATTTTGCAATTTTTGAAGCACATTCCTTCTTTATTTTCCCAGAAGTGGCTAAAGTGTGATTTTTTTTTTTAATGTAACCAATTTTTGTATACTTTTCTTACATAATTCTTAAAAGGCTTATTGATGCAAACTTTGATTGACTGAAGTTGACTTAAGATACTGCCTAGGAAGATCATCAGAGTTAAAACACTTCAATAAGTTAAAAAAATTACAGAATAAATGATCCAATATTATTCTAAGGTAGATTAAAGGATTGTTTCTGGAAAAAACAATCCTGACTAAAAGCTACTGGTCAATTGACAGTGAAATTAGGTCAGGATAGTAGATAAGGTTTAGAATAGGTTTATGATACTTTAAAAATTGTCTTTTTAGGTAAAATTTAGCCATCTTTGAATGCAAGCTGCATCCAATATTTAGAGACATTAAAATGGCAAAAAAAAAGGCTTAGAATTGAATAAATATAGTAAAATTTATAAGGAATATAAAATATTTGTAGTAATATTTGTTATGAATGTTTTACAGTCCATCAGAAACTGAAGTTTCTGCAATTAGTGAAGATTATTTGGAAGAGAGTGATGATTCTACAACCAGAAGAACTCGTAAAAGTATATTTTCTCGTTCTGACAAGCAAAGACGAGGAAGAGCAAAATGTGATGATTCAGGTTAATATTTTAAAATATATATTATATATAATTTAAAGTTATTTTTAATGGTGATAAATTTAGTATATTATATAATTGAGACTTTTCCATAAACTGCTTTGTGTATATATTATTGTTCTGTGTAATTTTTATATAAAATAGTTTAAAATTTTTTAATTAGGCTAATTACTCTGATTGCCTTCAATTAATTAAGGAAAAAATATCAGTAGACTTAGTCTGGAAGGCAGTTTTATTTTTCCTCTAATGGCCTTTATGGGATGCAACTAAGATATTAATGGGAGCAGTATTGCCTGTCTGGATGTGGGATGGTAAGCACTTAAAGTTGATACTTTTGCTCATGCAAAATTGGTCTAGCAGTTTCTTCAAAGAAGTCTTGATGTATTAAATATGGAAATTTAAAATTTATTGGTTAAAAAATTTAACCATTAAGACAACAAAATTGACAACTTATAATATAAATCTGGTCCTACATTATTCTTATGGATTGGTTAAAAGTAAAATTATTATTTGAGAATATTTTTTACACAGAAGGATGTAGGGATTTGAATAAAATTGGTGTATCTTCATTAAATGAAAAGTTTCCTGTGACTATTATCAATACATATAGTTTATTGATAGTTAAGCTTGAGAAATTTTATTGTCTATATGAAATTGCTTGTTAAAGTCTTTGTCTTATTTAGTACTCCTACTTAATGGATCTATAATTAAAATTCCTGTTTTGATGCTTATGTGGAACAAATTATTTATTAGAATGCTTTCAAACTTGTTAAAAAAATTTAAGGGAAAATTATGTACTTGTGAAACACTAAAGGATGTCCCAAAAGTCCTTGACACATTTCTAAAAATTTCTGAAAGAAATTATATGGGATAGGAACATAATGTTTACTGATTTCAAGAACTTATCTATAAAAGTTTTTTGTATAGTTAATAAATATACTTCAATATGTGAATCTTTTATTGTGTAGAGCATGTCAAGTTTGTTTTATTAAGTTACAGCCATGCGACATTTTGGCAATTTGCCTTCTAGGAGGTCTTTTAAGGGCAACTGGCCCCTATTTAGGCATTAAAGACATGGAGAAAACCTGGAAAACTTCACATGGCCAACCTGTCCTGGCAAGGAGCAAACTCATGATTGAACTATCAGTGATCAGAACTGCTTGGCCACTGGTGGGCCTGGGTTAAAAAACACAGCTGGGATCCCAAGATCCCATTTGAGAAACCTTAAATATTATATAATGTGAAATGGGATAGCTAGATAATCAAATTCAAGTAGGCAAGAGCAATCCCAGGAATTTTTCTAGGGTTGTGTTTTGATGAAATGCCTCATCTTTCATTGTTCAGCCATCCCATTGTGCCTGTCTTAACCCATGAGTGTAGAAAAGGTCCTTTTAGTGTTTACAGAGCAAAAAGAGTAGGAAGAAAAAGAAATGCATTTGATGCAATGTTTGACATATAGATGATTATTTAAACTGTATTTAAAGAAATAGCAATTTTATGAATGTTTTAATATATTATATTGCCAAAAGTGAAATTAGTAAATTTTTAACAGATTACATGAATCGGTACATAAGAGATTACAGATGTTTATATTTGTATATGCGCCATTAATAATATGAAATGAGATTTTCATACAAGTTCTTCAAAGAACAACTGTACAGTTATAACTATTCTCACAAAAGTAGAAGTGGAGCTTATGTATCCTATAAATATTCATAAGTTATATAATGTTTATCCATTTATGCAAATGATTCAGGCTTATTAGTGAAAACAAGTTGCTGATTGTGACTTAAAGGAATAATAATTTAAAGCCTTTCACATAAATGTAGGCAAGGAGATAACTCAAAATGTCATATGACATTTACTTATGTAGTATTGTTTCGTACACATTATCTTTTGCATTTTTCTCCAATATTAATGAGAACAAACTAAACCAAAAAAATGAAGGACAAACTAAACCATTTGCTTTAGTTTGACCTTCATATTTTGAACAATATATTGATTTCAAATATAACAATTACTTTAAATTTCTCATTTACAATCTGTCACTGTCATCAAATTTTTCTAACTTGTTAGTTAAATTTACTCAGCATTTAGTTATTTGTTATGGACATTTTATCATTAATATTTTATAAGTCACTAACAGAGGCAAAAGTATTTCAGTGAAACTATGAAAATATGCCAGCAGTTTACAACTATTGTGATTTATTCATTTAATTTTTATAGATAAAATATTTTGTGCTAATTATTAAATTCTCATACATACATACATACATACATACATACATACATACATACATACATATATGAGAATTTAATTATGTATATATATTTTTAATCAAAGTTTTGGTCTCCAATGTTTTTATACATAAATTTTTAATATTTCTAGCAATTATAGTTTTTAATGTTGTTACTTTGAAGTTTATTCTTATGTAGACACATTGGAACAGTGATATTTAGTTTCAGATACCCAGTAATTATGAAAATAAGAATCATTATTTTAGTTTCTATTATAATAATTACTTTTTTACAGTTGTCTTTGTATTATTTCAGATTTAAATTTAAATTAATCATTATGATGATAATAATTAGCTAATTTAAATATGCTGTGGATAAATGACATATTGTTAAAGAAGAATGAAAAAAGATTGCATTATCATAATGTTATGACAGATTTAATAATTTAATTATTATATTTATATATTATTTGAAAATGAAATTTATTTATAAAATTATGTGAAGGATAGATTCTGATTCAAGAAAATTTATATTTATTCTCAGCTATTATATTTAATAGTAGTATACTTCTATAATTTGTAAATAATATAACAACAGTGTATTAGTTACAGTAAATTTTTGTTATGCAAGATAGTATTTCTGATGATTTTATATTGAATTTATTTATTTTTTTTCTAATGATTTAACATTTATAAATGATTGATTTTACTATCAGTTTCAATAATGCCAAATTAATGAAATAACAAAGATTTATTGTATAATAAAAATATCAGAAATATCCAAAATAAAATATGTAAAACTATAATAATTAAAAAAAACAATTTATTTTTTAAAATATATTTAAAAAAAGTTAGTTAATGAATTAGATAATTAAGAGAAGTTTAATTATATGATGATTGTTTTAGATGAAGATTGGGAGAGTGAATTAAGTGAAGAATATCGCCATTCAACAAGACGAGCAGCTCAGAAAAAGATTAATTATAAGGAAGTTTCTTCTGATGAAGAAGAAGGAAATTGGGGAAGTGGGAAAAGGTGGCCTCCTAAACAGTGAGATATATAAATTAGTTAATGTCAATGCAGTTTGGGTTTTTCTTTACATCATATTGTGTAAAGAAAAAAGCCTTTCTTATACAGTAGATTCCGGTTAATAGGACCATCGGTTAATTGAGCAGCCATTTATTTGAGACAAATTTAAAAAATAAATTGAGAAAATAATGAGAATATTTACTTTGGTTTTTTTGGAACACCATTTCATTTAATTGGCACAGACTTCAAGTATTCCTCATCCACTTACATGTACAACCCTAATAGACAAGAGGTTTAGTTTTGCTTACTGCCTCATTTCTAGAAATCTCAACTGGTCAAATGCCTAGAGGAATGACTCACCACTAATTCCAGTGACCCTGATACAGTCCCTTTATATAATGAACAATTTCAAACTACTTATAGCTTCAGTTTGGTGTGGTTGTTGGATGAAAGTATAAAGATTGTGTTGTGATTTAGTGCTGTGATATTTTACAATTATATTTTTTATTTTATAAAATTTGAAAAGCTCATTAAATGTCAGGTAAATAGTTGTCATTAGCTCAGAAATCTGCTGAATACCAATCATTATTATCTAGCAGATATTACTGGAATACAAAAATCATCTATTTCATACTTGTTCATCATCGAAAAAGTGAGAGATGAGTGTATGTGTATTAGAAAATGGCAAACCTCCCTAAAAGGAAATGTAAAGATCCTGATAGTGACAATGCCCTAAATCAATGGTTCTCTGTTAAAATTGAATTAAGAATGCATGTTAATGGACCAATGCTGAAAAAGATGTCAGGAAAGTTAACTAAAATGCTGGATTGTAATGATTTTAAAGTGACCGATGGTTGGTGGTCTTGATGGAAAAGTAGATATGGGATTAAATTTAAGAAAGCGCACAATAAAAAAAGAGTGTTGATGTTAAGAGTGCAGAAGAGTGGATAATTGAGATACTAATCACTTTACTTCAGGAATTTTTTGCAAGTAACATTTACAATGTGGGTGAATGTTACAGGTCTTGTTTTATGTCTTGTCCTAATGTTTTTCTATACTACAATCACAATACTCCTGTCAATCAGAAAGAAGGTGATGGATTAGATGTCATAGATTATTATAACATGAAAGGAGATGACAGAAAGCAGCTCTTAGTTATTGCTAAAAGTGCTAAGTCTGGATGCTTTAAAGGACTACAGCATTAATGCTTGACTGGAAATGATCTTTCCGGTTGAGTCCAGGCTTATAATAGTGCACGGATGACATGGAAAATTTTTAAAGAATGGTTAAAATGATAGGATGTGAAATTTCAGAAGTTGAGATCAGTTCTGTTGGTTCTTGACAATTGTGCTATACAACTGAGATGTTTAGATCTGAAAAACATCTATTTGAAATTTCTGCCTTTAAACACAATGTCCTTAGTATACCCAATGGATATGTGAATAATTATAAAACACTGTACTGTTAGAAAGTTGGTGTATCACATATTAGGAGCAATTGAAAAAATATTCTGATATCTTCCATAGCCAAGGAAGCAAATACAAAATTAGTCTTCTCCAAGCAATAGTTTATTTCAGATAGTTGGTGAAAAATAAACACTAATGACAAATGATAAATAAGCACTAATAAAAACAATGACAAAAAATGTTTTTGTCATTTTAAAAATTTGGATTTGGAGCTTTTAGAAACAGTCAATGCTGAATGTGATGTCATTCCAGAACTTCAAAAAGTTAGAAACTTTGAAGACTTTGAAGGTATAGATAATTATGTTGAATGTTACAATGAGTATGGAAATTTTGAAGATGAAATCATTGAAAACATTTTGGTAACAAAAAAGAAAATAATAATGAAGAAAGTGGCAAAAGTAGTGAAGATGACTCAACTAAATCAGAGTGGAAGACTACATAATGCCAGAAAATTCATTAATGGCTAGTGAAGAAATTTTATGCAAAAAAAGAAAATGAAGGCAGATTATTATCTGTATTAACTTAGAATCAAGCAAAAGAACAAGGCAAATTACAAAGGAAAAAATTCATTGATGATTATCAGGAACTAGAAAATAGAGAGTAAGTATCTTTTCTCAGACAGATTTAGATATTGACTATTTTATAGAATTGCTATTTTTAAAGTCTTTTTTTCCTATGATTTTTAGTAGGTAAACAGGAAGAATTCAAGAACAAGAGCTATGTCCTTATAAATGAATCATTGTGAAGAATATTTAAATAGTACTGTATTTGTCTGTAATTTGTCTATATTATTTTCTGGTAATTTATTCTTTAACTTAAAGAAATAAATAATTTGTTGCTCAATGAGGTGTTTTTCTTGTTTATATCTTTCTTACCTATCTGCATGATGCTTTGTATAGTTGGGGCAGCACTTAATTGATCCAAAATGCACTCATCCCAATCTGTTCCAATTGACCGGAATCCATTGTATTTTTTCTTAAAATATAATGTACTATAGTTAACTGCGTTTATTGAAAAAATTTTTAGTATAATAATAAATCTTAATAATTTAATAACTTTATGTTAGTAGTTTTAAAAACTTCCTGGAATTCAATTTTATTATAGACTGTACATTTGGCAGGAACACTTATGCAGTATTTCTCTCAAATTGATTTCCTTTATTTGATACATACCTTTACCAGCTGTTTTACAGTTCTTGGAAGAAATTTTTCTCTACTTTTTAAAATAGTTATTTCTGCCCAAGTAATTTTGTTGGCATTCTTGAAATGTCTTCCTTTCAAAACTTGTCTGGGAAAACAGGTAAAAATTGTATAGTGCCAAATTAGGAGAATAAGGTAGATGTTCCAGTACTGTTACATTATGATGCTTTGGAAAACTACTGCTTTATGAACAGGACTCGTGTACCAAACATTGATGTAGAAAAGAAATTACAAATTATTTTCATTGGAAAATTCTAACGGAAATGCAAACTTTTAGTACAATTTCTTCGACACACTGCTTTCTGTTACTTCTCTGGCAATATTTGTCTGATTATTTGAAGTTGATAGCTGGCCTGAATAGGGATCAGGATGATCCCTATTCAGGCCTGCTGTCATCCTTAGTACTTTTATGGCTCTCAAAGAAATGCTTATGTCAATTAAATACTAGGCTTTTCTTTATTGTAAATTTATTTTATGCCTGTTGAAGTATTAAAAGTGTCTAATGATAATTTATTTAGCCAAAAATTTTGTTTGTTCTTGCTTGTTTATACTCATTTTTGAAATGCAATGAAAACTATATTGTGCTATATGTAAAATGGCACAAAACTAACTTTACATGCTTTATCACAAAATGAATACTTTGTTACGTACATAAGATCTGTTGTTAAGTAATTTTGTAACAAATTCAATAATTCTGTCATTTTAAACATGTTATTAGTACTATTCCAGGAACTTTTTGAAGCTACTCATATTTTTGTTAGATATTTTTAGCTATTAAAGAAAATATTTAATTAAATAAATTATAGCTGAAAATATACAATTTTTTAACATCTAAAAATTCTTCCTTTATTACCATTTAGTCAACATAGTAAACTTTATCTTTAACAGGATTTTGTATATATATGTACACAACAAAAAGATAGTCAGTCATCATTTTTTAAACTGACATAGGAAAATAAGATTAATAAAACATGTGCTAGTTCTTTAAAAAACATTTTATATGAAAAAAAATATTAAGAAATTTATGGAATAACATCATAGATAGCTTAATCATCTGGATGTACTATATTAGTTGCAGTCATCCATCATTTTAATTTTTTTTGCTGAATATAGTAGTTTAAAAAATTGGTTAGCACATTAAAATAAGTCATATTTTTCAATTTTTATTGAAATACAAATTTTATCAAAAAATTATGATAAAATATAAGGTTTACATTTTCATCTTTATTTAAACTTAAGTTAATAAATACATTAAAGATCTTCTTCAGTCATATATAAATTTAGAATAAAACAATGGTATGAATTATTATATATAACAATAGAATGAAATTCAGATTTTGATGATGATAAGACAATCAATTGTTTTTTAAAATCTTGTACTATTACCTTAAATAATTGTTTTATTATGTAATAAAATATTCAAAAACACTAATTTTTTTTATAATTGCATTGCGAAAAAATTATTTTGTAATCTAAATTAACAAATAATTAAAAAATGTATAATTTGAAATAATTTCAATAAATATTTAGAGATTTTTCAATTTAGTTAAAGTTAAAAGTAGTAGTAAGTTAGTGTACACATTTAAAAGTTTATCCGAAAGTTAAAAACTTTTTTATAAGTTGTTAAAAATAATTAAATTACATTTACAAATATTTTGAAAAGAAAATCAATTTTTATCCAGGTTTTGATTTTATTATCAGGTCTGTCATAGTGAAAATTCAATTTTTAACATTTATTTTAATTTCAGGGGAAAGCGTCAATGGAAGTCAGATTCAGAAAGTTACCATGAAGATGAGGATGAAATGGATGCCTGGAAGAAAAAGAAAACTTTTAGAAAGAAACTAGAGACATCAGATAGTTCTGAATTTGAAAGCGAAGAAAGTAGTTATGAGAGTGCTGATACAGAAAATGATAAGAGGAAAAAGGAAAAATATAATAGAATCATTAGAGCTGAAGACGCTGAAGAAAGACCAAGGAAGACAGCAGAAAGAAGTGAAAGAAATTCTTCTAAAATTCATCCTAGAAGAATGAAAACCACTAAATCTATTCTTGAATCTGACAGTGATGAGAAACCACCTAAACGAAAGAAATTTAAAATAAGTGATGATGAAGATGAAGATGAAAGTGATGATGATGATGACGATGATGATAGTGACAGTGATAGTGCTAATGAAGAGGATGATGAGGAGGAAGAAACTGAAGATGAAGAACAAGGAAAATCACATGCAAAAAAACAATCTATGCTTCATCCAAATACAGAAGAAGAAAATGTGAACACAAATGCATCGTTAGATGCATCAAAATTACATAATTCAGATAATAATTTTAAATCTTCAAAGCCTTCCTTAGAATCTGTAAATGATAATTCAGTGTCTCCTAAAGAAGCCTCTTTTCATCAGCGATCAGTTATAACTTCTGTTGGTATGGTAAAAGAAGATTCTTTGACACCAAAAATTCAAGAATTACCCAATAATCAGAGACGTGAAATGTATATGCATGGTGAGGAAAAACTTCCCTATCCATCAGGTTCACAACCAAGAAGTGAGGAGAATTTGCCTGCAGCCAAAGATATTCAGACTGTAGAGCAGGAGCAAATACTTCCTAATGCAGATCGTCCAGAAGAAAGAGAGTTTAGGCAAGCATCTGATAACCACAGGCCTCCAGGTTTTCGTTATCAACAAAATCCAGAAAATAGAACTTATGGTGATCCTTACACGGAATGCATAACTCCATTAGAGGAATATTCTTCTCGGCCCAGCCCATTAAAACCATCTCTTGTAGAAACTTATCCACATTCATCCAGTCCATCAAAATTAACACCACTAGATTCATATTCACAGTCATCGAGTCCCTCGGGTCTGATGCCTTTAGATCTGTATACACGTTCACGATCATTTGAAAAGCAAGCTACTTATCCTCAACAGCCCACACCACCTCACTCACAGCCCATGGGACATTCACCAGTTTCTAATTCAAATAGAGAGTATGGTCCTGGATATATTCCTGGAGAACGTTATCGACCCCAAGGATCAGTATCCTATGGCCAAGGACCATACCATCCACAGAATTATAGCAGGACATCACACCATTCACCGCCACCTTCCTCTAGTCCATATCCTCCCCAACAAGGATCACCTTCAGTAACTGGTCAACCAAGTCCTGCTTCACAGGGAATGTATCGTACATTTATTGGCCCTTATCCATCTCATTCCCCAGATTATTATAATAATCAAGGTTATTATTCGCCTCATGGTGAGCACAGTGGTCCTCCTCCTGCTTATCCTCCAAATTATCCTATTCCTCCACAACAGGGTGCACCATACCCTTACTATAATCATCCCGGGCAACAGTCAAATGGTGGTTTCATGATTGACAGTATACTAAGGTCCCGAAATCCAGAAACTGAGGATGACGACCTAACGGGAGTAACGGATATTGTTTCTTACATTACTCAGGAGTGATTTATAGGCAGTTATTACTTGATCAGCACAAACCATTCTTAAAAATAAAGAGCCTTATTATGGTGATGCTTCCTACACTTCATCTCCAGCAGCACGCTGGATGGCTGCATTGTTGCATCCATGCTTTTGTGATGATAGCATTTGAACGAAGAGGGACATTTAAACAATGCATGTGTTTTATATAATCATCATCATTTTTGTGCTTCGACGACCACTTCTGCCATCCCCAATTTTGCTCTTAATATATTTCCACAGGATTGTGTGCTTTGTACAGAAAAAAACCTGCAAAATATATGTCGGTGCTAATTGTGAATAATGGTGTGTAATTTTTATGTTGCCTTATGTAGATGCACTAAATAATTTATGGACAAAGTTTTTTGCATCTATGTAATGTGTCATATAAAACTTGCATCTGTGACTGTCTGTATCCATATGAGTTGATAAAACAAACAGAAAATATACCATGCATGCATCTTGCTGGTGCCTACGATTCCCTCTCGACAGCACATGTTAAACGATGTTAATTGAGAAATGAGTTGTAAAAAGTGATAATTCAGAAGCCCTGGAGGGGTTTTCTATTCTATAATAGATGTACAGATATAATAGTTGATCAAACACAAATCATGACTATTCAAGAGTTATATAATTAAGAAGGCAAGATTGAGAGTTGCAAGGATCAGGCAACAGAGCAATGTAACAGAAAAAAATGTAAAAATTGTATATTTTGTTAAACTTCCTTGCGTCTGACTGAATAGTTATTGTTGGGATTTTAGTATAACTATTTTATACTTTGGTGTGTCAAGTGATGTGATCAAAATTTCTAGCATTGATGAATTTTAAATATAGATATATAGAAACTACATGTCAACTAATTTAGGTGGATATGTATTATTATTATTATTATAAATATTATTANAGAGTTAAAAGAGTAAAATCTACAGAGGCTTAATATGAAGCTAAAATTAGTAATACAGTAATACCCCGAACTTACGCGATAGGTGGGACCGAGTGATAACCGCGTAAGTCGGGGTATAATTTTGCATATAAATACACAAAAACAAAATAATTTTTAAACAGAGTATTGCTCTTTTAATAGTGATCCAAATAGTTCATATATTGCACTCTCGTTAGTGTATGCAATCCGTGTTGGATTTTACATGTGAAATATAAATGCGTTTACATTCTGATATCCTACTAACTGATTGTCTATAATTATAGTGATATGTCTTAGACAATTAGTAAAATACGTTGTGAACCCCATTACTCCTTCAGTCGTACAGTATAAATGCCGGGCGCAATGCTCTTACACGAATCAAGTCTTTGTTACATGAAAGAATGTGTACAAAATGGTGTGAAAGCTCATCCATATATTTGTCATTTGAGTGGCAGCCTTGTAATAAAAGTATTTACTATTCCTGTGTCCTAAGTGTAAAACTATATTATCAAAAAAAGAGGAAAAAAAAGTTATCCCAGAATTTACAGATTTAAAAATATATCCTACAATATTGATTGAAACAGAAAGTTTATATTTTGTTACAAATTTGTAATTTTTATTTAGGCCAATTATTTATGAAAGTTTTTGTTTTTTACTAGACAGAGAGGGAAACAGTCTGCTGGAACATCATGTAAAAGAAATTATGTTTCATTAAAATTGCAAAAAAAAAAAAATAATAATAATAATAATAAAGGCACAACTACAAGATTTTCTTCCATACTCATTAAGAAAATGCATGTCACAGTAATCTATGAAAAATCTTAAGAGTAAAATGTACATTTAGTTTATTATTGAAAATATTTGCATAAATTTTCAAGTGGTATTTACAAAATTATTCTGTGAATATGATTTTTATTAGTGCAATAATTTTTAATGCTGATTAATTAGCATTTAATGCAATTAGATATCCTGAATGAATTAATCAGACTGTGGAATAATTCTAAATCTATTGAGATTGTTTAACAGAACTTTTGAAAAAAAAAATTATATATACAAAATAGAATATTTTATTATCTTTGCCATCTATATATTACAAATAAAGTAACTCATCACTGCTAACATTTGAGTGTTCATTTGACCATTATCAATATACAGGATCTTGAAAGTACATTAAAATACTCAAATTTATTTTTATTTTCTCGAGAGAATAATACGTTTGATACGGAAATCAAAGTGACTTTGTTATCTGTCTCTCCATTTCAAAAGAAAAAGAAATTATGGCAATGTTGAAACACGTGAATTTACTGATGTACTTCTTAAATTATTTAAATTAATATTGGTAACCTTTTTGTTCCAATAATCAGTATATTTGATGATGATAAAAGTGATTTCCAAAAATATTGTCTACTGTTTAATAGTTTTGTTTGATACTGAAAATTATTTCCAAGATAGTGGTAGAAAAATATTCATATTCAATATAGTGAATATGGTTTAATTATCAATAGTATCCGATTCTAAAATGGCCGAAATTCTTGTCAAAATGGAAAGTAAATTATGAATTTTCAGTCCGTTTTATTTATTTTATGTGAATATAAAAGAACATAGCCGAATTGTAACGGATGTTTTAAAAATTTAAGATCTTAGCGGTTTTTTTCTTCTATTGAGAAAATCGTATAATTTTTAATAAAAATATGTGAACGATTTATTGAAATTCTTTTTTTTCTTATATACTGTGGTTACTAGAATTTTTAATATTTTCCTGCAGTTCAGTATCGGGATTAACGAACTAAAATGCTTAAATTTGAATATGCTAAATCACTTTTTCGTTTTTCTAAAATTTAATGTTTGATCCAATAAATAGGAAAACTTTTATTGTTTCTTTCAAATTACATTGCCAATAAATATTGTAATTTGACTCTTAAGTTATAAGAATATCATACGTAAAGATGATGTCCATTCTAAATAGCATATTGCAGCGATAGCCGAATTTCGGCGTGGTCATTCATGTTCAAGTATCAATTCTTTCACATCTTTTGTATATTTTGAACTTGAGAACTAGAATAACTTTGCAAGTTTTAGATATAAAAATTTGTAATTACATCTTTATAGTGCCGTTAGCAAATTTTCTGATACTTCATTTTTTAATCAACGGGCAGAGCCGTAACTAGCCATTCCTGTGCCCTGTGCAAGAATTTGCATTTAGGTCCCTTAATTTATTTGGTTTTGGGAAAATAATAAAACAAATACATTACAATAGATTTTTAATAAGATTTATTTTAATTGAATTTTTCTGGCTTTCATTTCAGCAAATTCATTAATTACACCTTCATAATATTTTTGACAATGTTGCATTCTATTGAAATAATAGAAATATTGGATAATCGTTCTTGTCCGATAGTTGATGTTAAATAATTTTTTATTAAGTTTAACTTGCTAAAACTTCTCTCGCACGAAGCAATAGAAACGGGAAGAGTTAGAAATATTCGAAGAGCGACATTGATATTTGGGTAAGACTCAATTAAACCAAAATCATAAAGATCCTGTAGAATATTAAGCGGAGATACAGTTTTTATATTTTGTATGATAGTCGTTACTGTAAAACTAAAACTTTCAATTTCACTTGTGAATTCGTACTTTTTTAAATCTTTGCTATATTTAATAGCGAGATCCGCAGCCGATTTTTTAAAATCAGCAACACTCGTGTATTGTAAAGACGAACCACAGAAAGCAAAAATCGTTACAGATTGTCTTCATTTTTTCATAACACCAATCTATTTGACACAATAGTGTGTCAAGAACACTGTAAATTTGTAATTTAAATAATTTTTCGGGTGTCAAGTTACTTCCTTCAGTTGGTGTTTTATCTATTTCCATTATCTTAACTCTTTTTTTTCGTTTATTAAGAAATTCCTTTTCTATACAAAAAGTATAGAAAGTATGGTTTGTGTTAAGAATATGATCAATAATAGCATCTGTTAATATTGTTGGCCATAAAGCTATATCATTTATTATTTCCATGTATCTATATATAGCGAAGCGTTTTTCTGGACTATTTCTATCTTCTGTGTTTTCGCAATCCCTTTTTCTCAGTAGCATTTTAAAGACTGCAAGAGCCCCTTCGGGGCCCTACACGCCCGCATAGTTCGCTTACCGCTTAATCCGTCGTTCAGGTATACAC
>NW_019384349.1:937095-949339 GCF_000671375.1 Centruroides sculpturatus
CCTGGTACAAAACATTCTTCAATTGTATGAATATACTTTTAAAGAAAATTATAATTAAATATAGCTTTGTAATGAAACGTACATAAAAGTAACATAAAATATTCTTTACTCTTTAAATCCTAACCACTTAGTCAAATAGCTCCCTACGAGTGGAATCAGAGACGGTCCCGCTAGGTGTGCGGTGTGTACATGCACGCGGGCTGCCAAATCCCGAGGGTGCCCATACCGGTCAATGTCAAATGACGCGACAGGGTTCTTGTAAATTTTAAACGTTTCTCACCATAGCTGTAAAAGTCTAAATATGTTAAACTTAATAGATTGTTCGTCGTTTGTTTTCTAATTCGTTTTAGGACCAGGTGTTGTCCGCGGAAATTTCCAAAATTTACAAGTTTTCGGTCACTCTCGTCGAACTGGAAAAATGTCTGTCTTTATTACATATAATATTTCGAAGAAATCACTCCCACTGTACTCGGCTAAAGATTGGTTCTGTTAGGCTTTTGTTTAAGTAAAATTTCGGCTCTCATCAGGGTTTTGTGTCCCCAATCGCTTAATTATTTAACTACTACTAAAGTAGAAATAAGTCGAAACCGGTTACTTTGTACTCGAATATTTGTAGTCTCGGGAAAAAGTGGAAAGACAAATTTTTATGACAAACGGATACGTAAATCGTAAATTTAAGGAAAATAAATTCTAGAGCTTTTTCTGTACCTCGCGCATCTCTCTCATTCATTAAATTTAGTTGTAAATTATGCTACCAAAGTAACGGTTAATTTTTTAACATTATACAAGAATTGTACATGTTTTTTTCTACATTCCCTTAAAGATGGGATATACGAAATCGTAATATCACCGGTTTAACATTGAAATCCGCGAGTAATATAAAATCGGAGAGCGGAATAAATATATCAAATATTTTAATGGATTTTTTTAAACTCCTGCCAACTATAAAGAACTATCGTAAAAACATACCAGTAAATTCTTATCGGTTGGGTTAAGTTATAAATCTACTCGTTATTCACATAATCGGCCAAATATCTAGTGGGCAGGCGGCTAACAGCCCAGAACCGGTCCTTGATAGAATTGGAAGCATTATCGACCCAAGGTCGTACGTAGGCTTCCACCGGCTAAACCGGGTGAGGTTGGTGCTCTGTAAAGGGCGTGCGCAAATCTGGCTTTTTGGAATCTGACAATACAGAGATTCCACTCTGCCACTAATATTCGAATATACAATAGCAATCTTATGTATATTTTTTTTTTCACGTGTAGTATAGAAATTTGTAATAAGATACATAATGCGGTTATAATAAAATATTGTGCGATTATTTTCATATAATTAAAATTAATATGTATTTATTTTTTATAAAATACAAGGGAAGCGGCGTTTCCACTGCTTCTAATGACAGCACGCCACTGCCAGTCAGCATACATGTATTATATACAGGGGCGGATCTACATAGATGTTAATAAGGCTTAAGCTCTGGGCCCCAGTGTCAAGGGCCCACAAAATTTTAATAATAATAATAATAATCGCAGAGCCCAAACGGTTAGGAGTTGAAAGTTGAAATTTGGTACACAGGGTACGTCACGAGGATGTACACTAAGAAGGAATTTTTCGAAATTCTTTTCCCGACGGAGAGAGTTAAGGCTTACCCTGAAGAACTCTGCTTCTACTGTTAGATGAGTGCTTTGCGATTTTGTGGGAAATCGAACATATTTTTGACCCATCTAAAAATTCTCTAATTAGCCTCGGAAAAGGGTGAACCTAATTCTTACACCTGGTGAAAACGGGTAAGATCGGCTATAATCTAGTAATAATAATCTTCGCTATTGTTACTTTTTGCCCTAGCAACACCGGGCTCATCTGCTAGTTATAATATATTTCATGTGTACATATAATGGGCATTGGGGAAAACGGTGTATCCCTCATTAGGAAGATTTCGAGAAAATTTGTCTAAATTCGGTCTCTCGTTCTGACGGATTCTTCGATACTTGCCATTGTGACATCAAAATGACGAATGATGAGAATACTGTAGAATTTAACCAAAAGGAAGGCAATTTACGTTATTTCGTAGAAGAACGACGGAATTCAAACGCGAGGGTAGCCAAAGCAATGAATTTTAATAATTCACGTGCTATTTTCGATTCAAATTTTATTAAAATTAAATCTTGGTGGATAATAGTCAAAAAATTATTTCATCGTAACAGTAAATAAAACTTATCAACGGCTCGCTAAACAACTTAAGCGAGGTAGAATTGCAAAGTGTTTTTGAATGAATCATACCATTAAAATTAATCATCATCATCAATAATAACGAGAAATATGAGTATTATTAGTGTTTTAATAATTTTAGACATGTTCGCTGAATGATAAACCATTTCATTTATTGTTTAGTAAGGAATATTTCTCTCAAACGGATGCATCTGTCGACTTCTACAACCTGGAGAATCCTACATACAATTCATAGGCGGTCTGTCTCGTATTCCCGTCTCTCGCCACACTTTTGTCCCATTGTAAGTCTGGTCGGATACACGATCGGTTGATTATGCCATTGTGAATTTGGCCTTTTTCTAGGCGATGGGCCTGGAAAAGGCCTTAATGCCCATAAAACGTTAAAAATGAAAATGAACGTATCTTATAATCGGAAAAATTATAAATCTACTAGCGGATGAACCCGGCGTTGCTCCGGCAAAAAGTAAGTCCACGATGTAGAAGTCGGCAGATGCATCCTTTCGAAGAGAAATATTCCTTATTAAACAATAAATGAAGTGGTTTATCATTCAGCGAACATGTCTAAAACACTAATAATACTCATATTTTTCGTTATTATTGATGGAAAAGATTAAGATTATTAGATTATAGCCGATCTTACCCGTTTTCACCGGGTGCAAGAATTAGATCCCCCTCTTCCGAGATTTAGAGAGAATTTTAAATGGGTCTAAAAATTCTATTTCCCGCAAAACGGGAAAAAACCGCATCTAAAATAGTACAATAGAAGCAGAGTTCTTCAAGGTAATCCTTAACCCTCTCCCCGCGGGAGGATTTTCAAAAATCCCTTCTTAGTGTACAGTACATTCTCATGACGTATCCTGTGTACCAAATTTCAATTTTCAACTCCTAACCGTTTGGGATCTACGATTAATAATAATAATATTATTAGAGGAGAAGGTGGTATTATGGAACCCCAATTATATTTTAGTGAATTGTAAACAAGGTATCATAACTACACCCACATTTTTTCTGCGAAAAGTACCGGTAACTAGTAAACTAAATGTTCCTAATTGGATTTTTCGCTGGTGTAATTATAAATATGGTTTTTGAAGGCTTTTGTACAAAAAGTCCGAAAGTAGGCTTAGAGAAAATCGGGTGGTAATATGGAACCTTACTGTATATTTTCAAAAAAATGCTTTAATGTAGCCAAAAACAAATAGGAAAAGACAAAAAATGTTAAATAATTACAAAATTATTTACTCCAATGTATTTTATCGCAAAAATGCTTTTATAATAGAAAAATATGACCTCCATCAACAATATATATTCCAGCAGCTCTTTTTCGATATTTTCAGACTTTCTACCTAGTGTCTTTTTCCCAAATTGCTCCGGACGAATGTCTGATTGCAAAGAGAGAGTTCGGAGGAGTTGAGTTCCATATTACTGTAAAAGCACCAAAGGGGTCCGTATTTCACGCATCGCCATCTCGAATTAACTTATGTCTGTCGAGACCAAAATTTAAAAAACGTGAACATCACACAGATTAATATGTACCCCTAAGTCTCTGGAACGGAATACGTGCACCAGTGAACCTACAACTACGCAATTTATATTTTAAAAATAATTAAATTCACTTAGCATTCAAAACTTGTGAATTTTGAAAAAAACAAATTTGCCGATTAAATACGGACAACCGTTTAACTGAAGTAAAACGGGCTTTCCCCTTGCTATGGATGTCTGCCTAGTTCAGTTCATCCACATTCCGCTACAGTTCGCCTTTATTATCAGTTCGAAATGGGGTGGTTCCATAATACCCGCAGTGTTCCATAATACCACCTTCTCCTCTATTATCATCAACCCATCTCGATTATATATATATAGACTATATCGAGGCTTGCATTTTATTAGAGCCCTAAGAATAAATTTAAAATGTCGATGAATTATATAATTATAAATAATTTTTTAATTTATTTATCTTGTTACAATGCCAAATGCAGAAAAGAAAGATGATTTTTCGTGTTCTCTGTATTTCCTGTAACCTATGTTATATGTAATATATTGGATGGCTTAAGAAGTTTCTTAAGAAATTAATATTGCTAAAGCTAAAGAACATTTTCAAAAGTACAACGTAAAAAATTCAATTATACAGTATCTTCAAATTATTCTGCCGGGTGATGTTAGTCACATAATATTAATTCTGTAGGAAGCCACGGAACCATCGTCAAGGTCTCACCCTCCTCCTCGGGTTTTTGTTTGGCCAGAAACACCGTAATGACTGGGCAGAATCGCCATTACGGGAAAAACTGGAATCATCACATCTACAAATACAAATATTGTTGATATATTCGAAATCATGTCGGAAATTCTGTATTCATACGTTTAGAATGTTATGGAATTGGAATTGGTACACCATATCCAAGTAAACAGCACGAGTTTTATCATTGATGGCACAACGACGCTGAAGCACTTTCCAATTGAAATTAAAAATTCTGTACATTGTTTGCAATTTAAAGAGATGAGACAGACAAATATATCCAATCGAACAGGATTTTCTTCTATAATCAAGTATTGAGATATTCTAGTGCAATTTGCAAATCCAATTTTCTACAAAGTTTTCAATCAGCAAATCTAAAACACTAAAATGACGATCATGTACGTGTCCTTAAAGCATTTTCGATTGATTCGTCACCTGATATATGAATTGAAATCATAAATAATTAATCATTGAATGTTAAAAAATGTAAACAAACGTCCCTTTTGGATCTCTTGTGACCTGAAAATTGAAAAATTCTAAAAATAATTATAAGTTTTTTGAATATTGAAGATAGATTTACAATTATCTTTTAATTGAAATCCTTTCACGTGAAACTTTACACTATCAGGTGAAAGTAATCAAGAAATACATCGCGATGGAAAGAAAAACTGAAAATGCATTCTTCACAATGAAAAATTTGTAACAAACGGAGAGTAAGTAATTGTTACTTTGGCTTAAAATCGAAAAAATATTTCTCAATTATTTTCTTTTCAGATAATTTAAATACTTATATTAATTATTAGAATTTTAATTCAGAATCCTTAGAAATTTAACAGATTTATTATTTATTGCAATTTAAATAAAGCATAAAATTTTCATATTTTTAATAACAAAATGTTCTTCGGTATGATAAGTGTGTGATGAATAACCCGGACCGCATTTCAGGAAAGATTATGATATGAGGTCTCGAGGACTTTCCAACGTACTTTTATTTTTCCATTTTCTGTCTCGTATCATTATGCAACACTAATTCGTGAGGAAGAACATGCAAACTAAACTTATTTTAGAAATTTATATTTAATATTTCCAGAATAAGAACATGTTATAATGTATTAAAAAATAGTTTTTTTTTTTTTTTAATTCTCTTTGTTGCATTTCACAAACTGACTTAATATTTGAATTTTCTATTTCTGCCCTTGTACAGTACATCATACCTTACTTGTTAACAATAGAGTCTAACTCCTTTCAGGGGAAACTTTTTGAAATAACGTAACTTCCGGTACAAACCGAAAGTTACGGGACCTTCTGTCCCTAAGGTTTCCATATCTGGTCTCGACTTTCATTTGTTTAACTTCGTTCTCGAGTTTAAGGAAGGACAGACAGACGGACGACAGTGGGAATTTATGGGTCTACAATTTGGGAACAATTGTAGACCCATCTTATAATCGAGATGGTTTGATGATGATAATAATCAGAGCAGAGTCCAAACGGTTAGGAGTTGAAAGTTGAAATTTGGTGCAGTCATGAGAATGTAGTACACTAAGGGATTTTTCGAAATTCTCCCTCTCGAGGGAAAGGGTTAAGGATTACCCTGTGATTCTACTGTACTATTTTAGATGCGGTTTTGCAGGAAATCGAACATATTTTTAGACCCATCTAAAAATTCTCTAATTAGTCTGGAAACAAGGGGACCCAATTCTTGCATTCTGTGAAATCGAACATATTTTTAGACCCATCTAAAAATTCTCTAATTAGTCTCGGAAGAGGGCGAACCCAATTCTTGTACCCGGTGAAAACGGGTAAGATCGGCTATAATCTAATAATCTTAATCTTCGCTATCGTCACTCTTTGACCGAGCAACGCCGGGCTCATCTGCTAGTATTATAATAAAACGTCAGACAAATTTTCAGACTCCGATATTTTCGAAGGTATGCATCCCATATTAAAAAAATTCGATCAAATTAGCATTTAAAATAAAATGGCAAAGATTAAAAAAATTTTTTCCTCGTACCTCGCGATTAATCAAAATA
Source organism: Centruroides sculpturatus (assembly GCF_000671375.1). Lineage (NCBI taxonomy): Eukaryota > Metazoa > Arthropoda > Arachnida > Scorpiones > Buthidae > Centruroides > Centruroides sculpturatus. Next base: position 943,589 of record NW_019384349.1, read on the forward strand.
TGATGTTAAAAAGGTACACTATTACCACGTTTTAGGCCTAAATATTTAAATTGCATATGCACAGTAATTTTAGTACATATTTGAGATGTTATGGAGAGAAACGAATTAGCATTATTCATATATTTTCCCGGTGAGAGGCACCCTGTACATAACGCTGTTTAAATAATACCCACTAATCAAATAATGAAATAATAATTTGAAAACGTTTAATTAAAAAAAAAGTAGATCTACACACAAACAGGCCTATATAATTAATGTATAAAAATAATATTTTAACTTTTAAATAAGAACGTAATTCAAATATACCGTCTTAAAAGAACTGTTTAAGTTATTTAATATTTGTCTAAAATTAATAGCGAAATAAATAAATTTTAAAAAACTCTAAAAATGGCATTAAAATATCAACTCTGCCATTCGCACCGAGCGCTTTAAAGGTTACAAGTTATTTGCCAGAAAGTGTTAATTTCACGCTGGTGACGATGCATTGGAACGATTAATTAAATGTGCCAAGCATATTTTAATTAATTAAACTTTAAAAGACTGAATTAAACATATTAAATAATAAAATATACTGTAAATTATCTATAATCTTTATATTTAAATTAGAAAATTTACTATATAATGCTGCTGTTTATCAATATTTCCATATCAAAAATGTATTTTTTTTTTTTACTTTTAATCAGATAAAATGGAATATAAGGATTATATATATATATTATATATACACATACATACGACACCAGTTAAAGTTATAAAAGGGAGTCATAAGGAAAATTGCATAAAATTTTTTAAATGTAATAAATAAATTTAATCGACATGTTTGGTATTGAATCTTGCATACTCTTACATACACACCTTTATATTTGTGCGCCTTATTTAATTATTCCCATTTTTTTCTTTAACACTTTGAAATAAATTATTTACAATAAAAATAGAATTAGTGGTATGGCAAATTTTCTTCTCGCATATTCATAGCTATAATATTAAAAAATTAGAATTTTTCGAGACTGACAATGTGATTTAAGTACAGTAGCTAGCAAGTTTCCTGACAATCTGATTTCTATATTAATAAAATTGATTGATTCCAGGTTAAAAAGCTGAAATTTTTAAGTTCGTAATTGCTTAATTTATATAAAAACAATGCAATTTATCTCTCTCCGCTGTTCTTTTGAGAGTTGCATTCCTTCAGTACTCAACAGGAAAAAAATTATCTTCAAAATTTTTTGTTTCATTTAAATGTAAATATCAGATGAAAAGTGAAATCTTAAGACCGATTTTGATTGACATTCGCTCTTCTTAAGAAAAAAGTACTTTATGATTTGTAGGGTCTCACTTAATCGTTACATGTCAAATCCTATTTGTCAATAACAAAACTATTTATAGATATTAGTATCGAAAATTTTACATAAATTAATATTATATACATATTAAGTTGATTTATGAATTTAAAATTAAAAGATAAAAATAAAATAATAATTTTCAAATTTTAACAGTTTTTTCTGATTTTTTCGCTTTTGATTTGCATTAATTGTTAATATTTTGGAGAGATCGTTTTAATCTCTTTCGATTAATATCTCACGAAGCCAAACAAGTGCAATAATCTCTTAAATCATCCTGCAAAATCGATTGTATATAAACTGAGACAAAGATAGGTTCTTCCTTTCTCTCTACAGTCTTTTTTCTGGCAGCGCAGGTTCTTGTCTGCTAGTTACAAGGTGAGGATAAGAGAACCTCTTTGGATTATAAGGGCATTGGATTTTTTTTTGCAGATTTCTCTATCATGTTGAGCTTTGGCAACTCTGTCTCTGGGGCATTGGGCGATCCCTATCGGCGTAATGCCAGCATTGTGGATTCGGTCCCCGACAACATGCTGTACATGATAGATGAACACTGGTATAATTTTCCGCCCATCAATCCCCTGTGGCATAGTTTGTTGGGTATTGCCATGGTGGTGCTTGGCATTATTTCCATTGCGGGGAACGGAGTGGTGATCTATCTGATGGTGAGTACCAAGACGTTGCGAACACCTACCAATTTGCTGATAGTCAACTTAGCCTTCTCCGATTTCTGCATGATGGCGTTCATGATGCCAACCATGGCAGCCAACTGCTTTGCTGAAACTTGGATTCTTGGTCCTTTCATGTGCGAAGTGTACGGAATGGTCGGTTCTCTCTTTGGATGTGGGTCGATCTGGACCATGGTCATGATATCTCTGGACAGGTATAATGTTATTGTAAGAGGAATGGCTGCTGGTCCACTGACTACAAAAAAGGCAGTCTTAATGATAATGTTTGTGTGGACTTGGACTGTTACTTGGACCTTGCTACCTTTCTTTGGATGGAATAGGTAAGTAAAATTATTATTAAAAGCTTTTAGTCCTGGAAATTGATTGTCTTTTCTTTTTATAGGTATGTCCCAGAGGGAAATATGACAAGTTGTACTTTAGACTATCTAAATAGAAAATGGCATTCTGCTTCTTATGTTGTTATTTATGGTTGTGCAGTGTACTTTATGCCACTGGTGTCTATGATATACTGTTATTTCTTCATTGTCAGAGCCGTTTCAAAACATGAGAAAACACTGCGAGAACAGGCAAAAAAAATGAAGGTTGCTTCTCTGCGTGCCAATGTGGATCAACAAAAACAGAGTGCAGAGATTAGACTGGCTAAGGTAAGAAAATTAAAAATTTTAAATAACCAGTTAAAATACAAAATTTAAATAATTCATTTCTTCAGATTGCAATGATGACTGTTGGATTATGGTTCATGGCATGGACACCTTATCTATCTATTGCTTGGTCTGGAATCTTCAGCAATAGAGTGCATCTGACACCTCTAGCAACTATTTGGGGATCTGTGTTTGCTAAAGCTAATGCTTGTTACAATCCAATCGTATATGGAATCAGTCATCCTAAATACAGGGCAGCTCTTTATCAGAAATTTCCATCACTTTCTTGTGCCACTGTAACAGACAGTAGTGATGTCAAATCAGAGATATCTGCTATGACAGCAATTGATGAAAAACCAAAAGTTTAACTTTGTTTAATTTTCAAAGTAAAACTGTATTTCTTAAAATCATATTTGTAGACTAGTTTTAAACTCAAAATTAAATTTTGGCATAGATTCAATATTAAATACTTTGAATTAAATAAATTTATAATGACTCATTTGCATTCTTTGAAGAGTTTTTAATGAAAGTTCTTTATACATATGGATGAATGTGCACAGAACAATACACATTTATTTACAGAAAATACTATGTGTTTTTTTAAATGTGACAAATTGCTATCTGGATAATCATTTCAATTATATTCTAAAACATGATTAAGTTTCAAGTTTCTTTCAAAAAGTATTTTCCTTTGTTTTAAACAAATGGCACAAACTAAATTCTTAAATATGAGTGAACATCAACAAAATGACATTTGGAAGAAGCTGAGGTAACCAGAAATTGATTGCATATTAATGATCCTAGTCAATAAAACAATTTTTCCTTTCATGATGTTGCTTGATTTCACTTTGAATCTCACGACTAGGAATTTCGGAATTTTTCATGGAGACATAATTTATTTAACAAACTTACATCAATTTAGAATTAAATTATTTCAATAAATATAATTTTATTTATTAATAATTCAATTATCAGTTAAAAACAGATAATAATAGAATGGAAAGCTCTCATTTTCCATTGAGTAAGTGAAAGTTTGTTAAATAAAAAACTAATCTCCTTTAACCTGTATCAAGTCCAATTGTAGGCACTTCTTTGGGATGTGGCAAAGTTCAATTATCATAATTTTATGAAATTGTTCTTTTTAAAAAAATGTCTCTGTTTTGTGTACATTTAAGCACTAAACACTCAACTGAAGTGAAATTTAAAAGTAAAAGGTCCTCCTCCATGTCCAAATGGGTTAAATCCTTGAAATGGATTAAAACCTTGTCCTTGCTGAGATTCAGGATCAAGTGGATCTTCTCCATTATCAAATTTTTGCCTCTTTTCTAAATTCAAAATATAAACATACTGATTTGAAGTAACGTTAAAAAGTAGACCAATAAATCTTTGATCATCTATCTGATCAAAAATTCAAAGTTTATTCTAAGCATGCATAACTTTTCAATGATATCAAAAATCATCATTAATAATTTTACATTTACAATTATGATTTTTAAATTAAAAATTCAAATATTTATTTATAAGAATTATTTGCTTTAGATAAATAAAGGCATCATTTTTATGATTATGTAATTTACCTGGATCAGTGAGGACCTCCTTTGCAGATGCAATATCAATAAACTTTTTCTCGGCAATTTTCTTTTCATCTCCCTCCTGAAAGTTGTCGGGATGCCATTTCTGAGCAAGTTTACGATATGCTTTCAGTATTTCTCTTTTACCAGCCGTCCTGTTATAAAATAAATTAGTCATGAAAATTTAAAAGAGAACCATTAATTAGATGTTTTAATTACATAAAAATGGAAATTTCAAGTAAACCACTCATATTAAATAATCTGAATAATATTTACCTTTTGACTCCCAGTATTTTATAATAATCTCTTTTCTTTGATTGTTTTATTAATTTCTGGATTTTCTTTAAGCCATCATGTGCTCTACGAGAATTTTCATCTATATTCGCGGCTTTCTGATAATCATGAAGAGCTATTAAAAGGAAAGAAAACTGTACATTAGTAAATACATATTTTATTGTATTCAATTTTTGGTTGCCTAACAGCAGTCATTTAAAATGACTGAAAACATTCACATTACTTAAACAAAGATTTATTTTCTTGTTGCTAAAAAAAAGCTTTTTGAGGTGTTTATTCTGTTATATTTTACATAGTAGTTTTGTATGATTCCACTATATAAAAAAATACATTTTATAAAGCCAAAGAAATATTTTCATGAAATATTTATATAATGCAATTTCCAGAATCATCATATTGAGGAAAGTCTAATTTTTAGAATATTTCCAAATATAGTAGAATGATATAGTCTATTACTAAATATGCTCAAAAACTAGTTTATCACTTTAAACTATTTTAGGAAAGTTTTTATTTGTTAAATTATAAACTATCTGATAAAATTAAAGAATTCAAAGTTTTTATCGTGATTTCATTGTACCTACTTCCTAGATAATTAATTTTATTAAATGTAAAAACTTAGTAATGTAAAACTTATTTTTATTGATTTTCAAATTTATTATTATATTTATACATAGACACAATATTAGTGTATATATTATAATAATTAACCTTTTTACTTATATTTAGTAAAATGTTCGTCATTAGTCATTTTATTTAAAATATATCCAGAGCTTAATTATTTTACATGATGAAATGTTTAAAAAAATCAGTATGTTTATTTAGTAAGCTTGTTTTTAAAAGTTAGAAAATTTATTTTGATTACACAAACAAAAAAATCTTACCATCATCAAATAATTCTGAAGCAGTATAAGCCTCAGCACGATCACAAAGAACATTTACATCTTCACTGAATAATTTAAGTGCTTCTGTACATATATCAATAGCTTTATTAACTTGTCCTGCCTATAAAAATAAAAAAAATCAGTGCAAATAAAATTATTAATTAAGATGTTTAGACATTTAATAACAAAAACATACTTACTTTATTATGACAATAACACAGTTTGGATTTAATAAAATGGACTAAACGTGGAACTTCTGATTCAGTCTTTAAAGCGGCATTTCCCTTTTCTACACATTCATCATATTTTCCTTCAGTAGAAAAGTCTTGTAAGGAACG